>NC_090401.1:5420000-5720000 GCF_036365525.1 Heterodontus francisci
GAACATGGAGAGACAATAAAGGATACAATTCTAAAAGGGGGTGCAGGAGCAGAGGGACCTGGGTGTTTATGTGCATAAGTCATTGAAGCTGGCAGGGCAGGTTGACAGCGCGGTTAATAAAGCATACAGTGTCCTAAAATTTATTAATAGGGGTATAGAATACAAAAGCAAGGAAGTTATGTTGAATTTGTATAAGACAATCGTCCGGCCTCAGCTGGAGAATTGCATCCAGTTCTGGGTGCCATACTTTAGGAATATATGTGAAGATATTGGAGAGAGTACAGAAAAGATTCACGAGAATGCTTCCGGGGATGAGGAATTTCAGTTATAAGGATAGATTGGAGAAGTTAGAACTGTTTTCCTTGGAGAAAATAAGGCTGGCTGAGAGATGATTTGATCAAAGTATTGAAAATCATGAGGGGTCTGGACAGAGTAGATAGAGAGAAACTGTTCCCAGTAATGAAAGGATCGAGAATGAGAGGGTACAGATTTAAAGTAATTGGTAAAAAAACCAAAAGTGACATGAGGAAAAACTTTTTCACGGTGCGAGTGGTTAAGGACTGGAATGCGCTGCCTGAGAGTGTGGTGGAGGCAGGTTCAAATAAAGTATTCAAAAGGGAATTAGACTGTTATATGAGAAGGAAGAATATGCAGGGTTATGGGGAGAAGGCAGGGGTATGGCCCTAGGTGAATTGCTCATTTAGACAGCCAGGACAGACATGATGGGCTGAATGGCCTCCTTCTGCACTGTAACGATCCTGTGATTCACAGACTGCAGATGCCCAGAGTTCACAGACTGCAGACAGGACAGAGACTGTGGAGAGTGCAGAGACTGCAGGCAGCAAAGAGTTCATACACTGCAGACAGCACAAGCAAGTGCTGATGATGTTACTACATTTGCACTCGTGACATCACTTGCAGTGGCTTCACCCTCAACCGTTATTGTTGAATGAAATGCACCTCATTATAACAATCTTGAAGCTCAAATCTGGTTGACTCTGAACTGCCCTTTTAAAAGACTTGGAAAGCCACTCAGTTGGATCAAACCACTACTGGAAAGTCCAAAAAGAATAAAAGCAGTCAGACCACCCAAGATCAGGGGTAAGCAATGGGGTACAGGTCTCTGGCACAGAGTCTGTCCCTGTTGCTCAGAAGGGAAAGATGAAGAGGAGCAGAGCATTAGTCATTGGGGACTCCATAGTTAGGGGAACAGATAGGAGGTTCTGTGGGAACGAGAGAGACTCACGGTTGGTGTGTTGCCTCCCAGGTGCCAGGGTTCGTGATGTCTCGGATCGTGTTTTTGGGATCCTTAAGGGGGAGGGGGAGCAGCCCCAAGTCGTGGTCCACATAGGCACCAACGACATAGGTAGGAAGAGAGATGGGGATTTAAGGCAGAAATTCAGGGAGCTAGGGTGGAAGGCTAGAGCGAGAACAAACAGAATTGTTATCTCTGGGTTGTTGCCCGTGCCACGTGATAGCGAAGCGAGGAATAGGGAGAGAGAGGAGTTGAACACGTGGCTACAGGGATGGTGTAGGAGGGAGGGTTTTGGTTTCCTGGATAATTGGGGCTCTTTCTGGGGTAGGTGGGACCTCTACAAACAGGATGGTCTTCACCTGAACCAGAGGGGTACCAATATCCTGGGGGGGAGATTTGCTAGTGCTCTTCGGGGGGGTTTAAACTAATTCAGCAGGGGAATGGGAATCTAAATTGTAGTTCCAATGTACAGGATGTTGAGAGTAGTGAGGTCAGGGATAAGGTTACAAGGACGCAAGAGGGCACTGGCAAGCAAGAACTTGGTTTAAAGTGTGTCTACTTCAACGCCAGGAGCATCCGGAATAAGGTGGGTGAGCTTGCAGCATGGGTTGGTACCTGGGATCTCGATGTAGTGGCCATTTCGGAGACATGGGTAGAGGAGGGGCAGGAATGGATGTTGCAGGTTCCGGGATTTAGATGTTTCAGTAAGAACAGAGAAGATGGTAAAAGAGGGGGGGGGGGGGGGTGGCATTGTTAATCAAGGAGAGTATTACAGCGGCAGAAAGGATGTTTGAGGACTCGTCTACTGAGGTAGTATAGGCCGAGGTTAGAAACAGGAGAGGAGAGGTCACCCTGTTGGGAGTCTTCTATAGACCTCCGAATAGTTCCAGAGATGTAGAGGAAAGGATAGCGAAGATGATTCTCGACAGGGGCGAGAGTAACAGGGTAGTTGTTATGGGGGACTTTAACTTTCCAAATATTGACTAGAAATACTATAGTTCGAGTACTTTAGATGGGTCAGTTTTTGTCCAGTGTGTGCAGGAGGGTTTTCTGACACAGTATGCAGACAGGCCAACCAGGGGCGATGCCACATTGGATTTGGTACTGGGTAATGAACCCGGCCAGGTGTTAGATTTAGATGTAGGTGAGCACTTTGGTGATAGTGATCACAATTCGGTTAGGTTTACCTTAGCGATGGGCAGGGACAGGTATATACCGCAGGGCAAAAATTATAGCTGGGGGAAAGGAAATTATGATGCGATTAGGCAAGATTTAGGATGCGTAGGATGGGGGAGGAAACTGCAGGGGATGGGCACAATCGAAATGTGGAGCTTATTCAAGGAGCAGCTACTGCATGTCCTTGATAAGTATGTACTTGTCAGGCAGGGAGGAAGTTGTCGAGCGAGGGAGCTGTGGTTTACTAAAGAAGTTGAAGCGCTTGTCAAGAGGAAGAAGAAGGCTTATGTTAGGATGAGACGTGAAGGCTCAGTTAGGGCGCTTGAGAGTTACAAGCTAGCCAGGAAGGATCTAAAGGGAGAGCTAAGAAGAGCAAGGAGAGGACACGAGAAGTCATTGGCGGATAGGATCAAGGAAAACTCTAAGGCTTTCTATCGGTATATCAGGAATAAAAGAATGACTAGAGTTAGATTAGGGCCAATCAAGGATAGTAGTGGGAAGTTGTGTGTGGAATCAGAGGAGATAGGGGAAGCGTTAAATGAATATTTTTCGTCAGTATTTACAGTAGAGAAAGAAAATGTTGTCGAGGAGAATACTGAGATTCAGACTACTAGGCTAGATGGGATTGAGGTTCACAAGGAGGAGGTGTTAGCAATTTTGGAAAGTGTGAAAATAGATAAGTCCCCTGGGCCAGATGGGATTTATCCTAGGATTCTCTGGGAAGCCAGGGAGGAGATTGCAGAGCCTTTGTCCTTGATCTTTATGTCGTCATTGTCGACAGGAATAGTGCCGGAAGACTGGAGGATAGCAAATGTTGTCCCCTTGTTCAAGAAGGGGAGTAGAAACAGCCCTGGTAATTATAGACCTGTGAGCCTTACTTCGGTTGTGGGTAAAATGTTGGAAAAGGTTATAAGAGACAGGATTTATAATCATCTTGAAAAGAATAAGTTCATTATCGATAGTCAGCACGGTTTTGTGAAGGGTAGGTCGTGCCTCACAAACCTTATTGAGTTTTTCGAGAAGGTGACCAAACAGGTGGATGAGGGTAAAGCAGTGGATGTCGTGTATATGGATTTCAGTAAGGCGTTTGATAAGGTTCCCCACGGTCGGCTATTGCAGAAAATACGGAAGTATGGGGCTGAAGGTGATTTAGAGCTTTGGATCAGAAATTGGCTAGCTGAAAGAAGACAGAGGGTGGTGGTTGATGGCAAATGTTCATCCTGGAGTTTAGTTACTAGTGGTGTACCACAAGGATCTGTTTTGGGGCCATTGCTGTTTGTCATTTTTATAAATGACCTGGAAGAGGGTGTAGAAGGGTGGGTTAGTAAATTTGCGGATGACACGAAGGTCGGTGGAGTTGTGGATAGTGCTGAAGGATGTTGTAGGTTACAGAGGGACATAGATAGGCTGCAGAGCTGGGCTGAGAGATGGCAAATGGAGTTTAATGCGGAAAAGTGTGAGGTGATTCACTTTGGAAGGAGTAACAGGAATGCAGAGTACTGGGCTAATGGAAAGATTCTTGGTAGTGTAGATGAACAGAGAGATCTTGGTGTCCAGGTACACAAATCCCTGAAAGTTGCTACCCAGGTTAATAGGGCTGTTAAGAAGGCATATGGTGTGTTAGCTTTTATTAGTAGGGGGATCGAGTTTCGGAGCCATGAAGTCATGCTGCAGCTGTACAAAACTCTGGTGAGACCGCACCTGGAGTATTGCGTGCAGTTCTGGTCACCGCATTATAGGCAGGATGTGGAAGCTTTGGAAAGGGTGCAGAGGAGATTTATTAGGATGTTGCCTGGTATGGAGGGAAGGTCTTACGAGGAAAGGCTGAGGGACTTGAGGTTGTTTTCGTTGGAGAGAAGGAGGAGGAGAGGTGACTTAATAGAGACATATAAGATAATCAGAGGGTTAGATAGGGTGGATAGTGAGAGTCTTTTTCCTCGGATGGTGATGGCAAACACGAGGGGACATAGCTTTAAGTTGAGGGGTGATAGATATAGGACAGATGTTAGAGGTAGTTTCTTTACTCAGAGAGTAGTAGGGGCGTGGAACGCCCTGCCTGCAACAGTAGTAGACTCGCCAACTTTAAGGGCATTTAAGTGGTCATTGGATAGACATATGGATGAAAATGGAATAGTGTAGGTCAGATGGTTTCACAGGTCGGCGCAACATCGAGGGCCGAAGGGCCTGTACTGCGCTGTAATGTTCTAATTCTAATTCTAAAGATCGATCCAGGCACTGGAAACGACAAAGGCTCAACCTGCCCCGTCGACCCTGCAAAGTTCTCCTCACTAACGTCTGGGGGCTTGTGTCAAAGTTGGGAGAGCTGTCCCACAGACTAGTCCAGCAACAGCCTGACAAAGTCATACTCACCGAATCATAATTTATAGCCAATGTCCCAGACTCCACCATCACATTGCTGGGTATGTCCTGTCCCACCGGCAGGACAGACCCACCAGAGGTGGTGGCACGGTGGTGTACAGTCGGGAGGGAGTTGCCCTGGGAGTCCTCAACATCAACTCCGGACCCAATACAGTCTCACGACATCAGGTTAAATATTAGCGAGGAAACCTCCTGCTGATTACCAGCTACTGCCCCCCACGGCTGATGAATCAGTGCTCCTCCACGTTGTACACCACTTGGAAGAAACACTGAGGGTGGCAAGGAAGCAGAATTTACTCTGGGTGGGGGACATTAATGCCCATCATCAAGAGTGGCTTGGTAGCACCACTACTGGTCAAGCTGGCTCAGTCCTGAAGGACATTTCTGCCAGACTGGGCCTCTGGCAGATGGTGAGAGAACCAACAAGAGGGAAAACCTACTTGACTTCGCCCTCACCACTCACAGATGCATCCTTCCATGACAATATTGATAGGAGTGACCACCACACAACCCTTGTGGAGACAAAGTCCCGTCTTCACACTGCGGATACTCTCCATCGTGTTGTGTGACACTGCCACCATGCTGAAAGGGATAGATTCAGAACAGCCATCAAAACTGGGCATCTATGAGGTGCTGTGGGCCATCAGCAGAAGCATAATTGTATTCAACCACAATCTGTAACCTCATGGCCCAGCATATCCCCCACTCTACCATCACCATCAAACCAGGGGAACCAATCGTTTTTCAATGAGCAGTGCAGGAGAGCATGCCAGGAGAAGCACCAGGAATACCTAAAAAATGAGATGCCAACCTGGTGAAGCTACAACACAGGATTACATTAATGTTAAACAACAGAAGCATCATGCGATACACAGAGCTAAGTGATCCCACAATCATCGGATGAGATATAAGCTCTGCAGTCCTGCCACATCCGGTCATGAATGGTGGTGGACAATTAAACAACTAACTAGAGGAGGTGGCCCCACAAACATTCCTATCCTCAATGATGGGAGGGCCCAGCACATCAGTGCAAAAGACAAGGCTGAAACATTTGCAACCATTTTCAGCCAGAAGATGATCCATTTCAGCCTCCTCCTGAGCTCCCCACCATCACAGATGCCAGTCTTCAGCCAATTTGATTCACTCCACATGATATCAGGAAATAGCTAAGGGCACTGGATACAACAAAGGCTCTGGGCCCTGACAACATCCCATCTATAGTACTGAAGACTTGTGCTCCAGAACTAGCCACACCCCTAGCCAAACTGTTCCAGTACAGCTACAACACTGGCATCTACCCAACAATGTAGAAAGTTGCCCAGGTATATCCTGTACAGAACAAGCAGGATCAATCTGGCCAATCACCACCCCATCAGTCTACTTTCAATCATAGCAAAGTGATGGAAGGTGTCATCGACAGTGCTATCATACATAACTTACACAGCAATAACCTGTTCACTGACGCTCAGTTCTGGTTCCGCCAGAGCCACTCAGCTCCTAACCTCACTACAGCCTTGGTCCAAATATGGACAAGAGAGCTGATAATCACAGGTGAGGTACGGGTGATTGTCCTTGACATCAATGCAGCATTTGACCAAGTATGGCATCAAGCAGCCCTAGCAAAACTGGAGTCAATGGGAATCAGGGGGAAAACTCTCCACTGGTTGGAGTCATACCTAGCACAAAGGAAGATGGTTGTGGTTGTTGGAGGTCAATCATCTGAGCTGCAGGACATCACTGCAGGAGTTCCTCAGTGTGGTGTCCTAGGCCCAACCATCTTCAGCTGCTTCATCAATGACCTTCCCTCCATCATACGTTTAGAAGAGGGGATGTTCGCTCATGATTACATAGTGTTCAGTACCACTTGTGACTCCTCAGATACTGAAGAAGCCCGTGCCTGCATGCAGCAAGACCTGGACAACATTCAAAATTGAGCTGTTAAGTGGCAAGTAACATTCACATCACACAAGTGCCAGGCAATGGCCATCTCCAACAAGAGAGAATCTTACCATCTCTCCTTGACATTCAATGGCATTACCATAGCTGAATCCCCCATCATCAACATCCTGGGGTTACCATTGACCAGAAACTGAACTGGAGGAGCCATATCAATGGAGTGAATACCACAGCAGGTCAGAGGCTGGAATTCTGTGATGAGTAACTCACCTTCTGACTGCCCAAGCTGTCTCCCATCTACAAGGCACAAGTTTGGAGTCTGATGGAATACTCTCCACTTGCATGAATGAGTGCAGCTTGAAAAACATTCAAGAAGCTCGACACCATCCAAGACAAAGCAGCCTGCTTGATCTGCACCCCATCCTCCAACTTAAACATTCACTCCCTCTACCATCGAAGCACAGTGGCAGCAGTGTGTGCCATCTACAAAATTCACTGCAACAACTCATCAAACCTCCCTTGACAGCACCTTCCAAACCCACTTGGAAGGATAAGGGCAGCAAATGCATGGGAACACCGCCACTTGCACGTTCCCCTTCAAGTCACACACCATCCTTACTTGGAACTATATTGCCGTTCCTTCACTGTCCCTGGGTCAAAATCCTGGAACTCCCTTCCTAACTGCACTGTGGGTATACCTACCCCAAATGGACTGCAGAGGTTCAAGAAGGCAGCTCACCACCACCTTCTCAAGAACAATTAGGGGTGGGCAACAAATTCTGGCCTAGCCAGCGACGCCCACATCTCATGATTGAATAAAAATAAATATAAAGTAATCAATGCTGTGGATTTGTCAAATTCAGTGAAACGGTTCCAGTTCTCTGCAGGATCTTGCATTGTCCATTCATGGGTCCACAAGTCAACAGCATTGGGCTGGTGTGGAATGTTTTCAGAGCCATCATGAGGTGGAGGCTGCTGAATGTGAAGGCATCACTCCCCCAGCAGATAAGAGTTTTGTGAGTTTTTACAGCTCAGGCTGACTGTGAACCTGGAATCATGCCTGGCAAACAGAGACTGACACAAACTGGTCCCATGCAGTTAAAGGCCCGCTACCCGACCTGAACCCGAACAAGACAGGACCCGACAACATGTCGGGTTCGGGTCAGGTCGGGTCGGGCCCCTCTTCCGGGTTCAGCTTTCGGCCTCGGTTTGGGCTCAGGCCAGACACACACAGTAAGTGATCTGCTGGTAAGTATCGAAATTAAAAAACTTACCTGAGCTGGGAGTCCGTTACAAAACTGAGTGCGCAGTGAACGAGTGACATCACTATGGCATCATCACGCATGTGCTGCAACTTCTGCAGGTTTGGTGTTGGGCTCGGGGCAAAATTGGTGGGACTCGGGTTGGGTCGGGTTGGGCTCAGGTCCACTGTGGTTCGGTCAGGTTTGGGTCGGGTTCTTTTTCCCGATCTGAGTAGGCATTTACCATGCAGTCCTCTATAGAGTAGGGTCTGGCTTGCCAGATTGACCAGTCCTCAGAGCTACTTCCTTCACCTTCTTGTCCTTTGGTCAGCCCAAAATCAGGGACGTAGCTGTTGGCTGACTTCTCTGTGGCTACAGAACTCATGTTGCACCTCTCACTGAGTTCTCGGAGTATCTTGCAACTCTTCAACCCTTCCCACCCATCTCCAGGTAGGCAAGGGGTAGAATACTGTGGGAACCACAACAAAGCTTTTATAATGGCAGCAGTCTCTGTCTCACTAAGGTGCAGGGAAATACTGCAATACTGAAGAGTGGCACAACCATTTGATGCACAAATCAGTGGCTTGTCCTGTGCATCTCTCAAAGGTGCTGAATGCTTCAAGAAAGAAACATCGTAGCAAACTGGTACCTCAAGAAGGGCCCATCAGCATGAGATCCACACATTCTGCCATGGTATCTTGTTAATTTCAGATCCACACATTCTGCCATGATATCTTGTTTATTTCAGATCCACACATTCTGCCATGGTATCTTGTTTATTTCAGATCAACACATTCTGCCATGGTATCTTGTTTATTTCAGATCCAAACATTCTGCCATGGTATCTTGTTTATTTCAGATCCACACATTCTGCCATGGTATCTTGTTTATTTCAGATCCAAACATTCTGCCATGGTATTTGTTTATTTCAGATCCACACATTCTGCCATGGTATTTGTTTATTTCAGATCCACACATTCTGCCATGGTATTTGTTTATTTCAGATCCACACATTCTGCCATGATAACTTGTTTATTTCAGATCCACACATTCTGCCATGATATCTTGTTTATTTCAGATCCACACATTCTGCCATGGTATCTTGTTTATTTCAGATCCACACATTCTGCCATGGTATTTGTTTATTTCAGATCCACACATTCTGCCATGATATCTTGTTTATTTCAGATCCACACATTCTGCCATGGTATCTTGTTTATTTCAGATCCACACATTCTGCCATGGTATTTGTTTATTTCAGATCCACACATTCTGCCATGATATCTTGTTTATTTCAGATCCACACATTCTGCCATGGTATTTGTTTATTTCAGATCCACACATTCTGCCATGATATCTTGTTTATTTCAGATCCACGCATTCTGCCATGATATCTTGTTTATTTCAGATCCACAAATTCTGCCATGGTATTTGTATATTTCAGATCCACACATTCTGCCATGGTATTTGTTTATTTCAGATCCACACATTCTGCCATGGTATTTGTAAATTTCAGATCCACACATTCTGCCATGGTATCTTGTTTATTTCAGATCCACACATTCTGCCATGGTATCTTGTTTATTTCAGATCCACACATTCTGCCATGGTATTTGTTTATTTCAGATCCACACATTCTGCCATGATATCTTGTTTATTTCAGATCCACACATTCTGCCATGGTATTTGTTTATTTCAGATCCACACATTCTGCCATGATATCTTGTTTATTTCAGATCCACACATTCTGCCATGGTATTTGTTTATTTCAGATCCACACATTCTGCCATGATAACTTGTTTATTTCAGATCCACACATTCTGCCATGATATCTTGTTTATTTCAGATCCACACATTCTGCCATGGTATCTTGTTTATTTCAGATCCACACATTCTGCCATGGTATTTGTTTATTTCAGATCCACACATTCTGCCATGATATCTTGTTTATTTCAGATCCACACATTCTGCCATGATATCTTGTTTATTTCAGATCCACACATTCTGCCATGATATCTTGTTTATTTCAGATCCACACATTCTGCCATGGTATCTTGTTTATTTCAGATCCACACATTCTGCCATGGTATTTGTTTATTTCAGATCCACACATTCTGCCATGATATCTTGTTTATTTCAGATCCACACATTCTGCCATGATATCTTGTTTATTTCAGATCCACACATTCTGCCATGATATCTTGTTTATTTCAGATCCACACATTCTGCCATGATATCTTGTTTATTTCAGATCCACACATTCTGCCATGGTATCTTGTTTATTTCAGATCCACACATTCTGCCATGATATCTTGTTTATTTCAGATCCACACATTCTGCCATGGTATCTTGTTTATTTCAGATCCACACATTCTGCCATGGTATATTGTTTATTTCAGATCCACACATTCTGCCATGATATCTTGTTTATTTCAGATCCACACATTCTGCCATGGTATTTGTTTATTTCAGATCCACATATTCTGCCATGATATCTTGTTTATTTCAGATCCACACATTCTGCCATGATATCTTGTTTATTTCAGATCCACGCATTCTGCCATGGAATCTTGTTTATTTCAGATCCACACATTCTGCCATGATATCTTGTTTATTTCAGATCCACACATTCTGCCATGGTATTTGTTTATTTCAGATCCACACATTCTGCCATGATATCTTGTTTATTTCAGATCCACACATTCTGCCATGATATCTTGTTTATTTCAGATCCACTATTCTGCCATGATATCTTGTTTATTTCAGATCCACACATTCTGCCATGATATCTTGTTTATTTCAGATGCACACATTCTGCCATGATATCTTGTTTATTTCAGATCCACACATTCTGCCATGGTATTTGTTTATTTCAGATCCACACATTCTGCCATGGTATTTGTTTATTTCAGATCCACACATTCTGCCATGGTATTTGTTTATTTCAGATCCACACATTCTGCCATGATATCTTGTTTATTTCAGATCCACACATTCTGCCATGGTATCTTGTTTATTTCAGATCCACACATTCTGCCATGGTATTTGTTTATTTCAGATCCACACATTCTGCCATGGTATTTGTTTATTTCAGATCCACACATTCTGCCATGATATTTTGTTTATTTCAGATCCACACATTCTGCCATGGTATCTTGTTTATTTCAGATCCACACATTCTGCCATGGTATCTTGTTTATTTCAGATCCACACATTCTGCCATGGTATCTTGTTTATTTCAGATCCACACATTCTGCCATGGTATTTGTTTATTTCAGATCCACACATTCTGCCATGGTATTTGTTTATTTCAGATCCACACATTCTGCCATGGTATCTTGTTTATTTCAGATCCACACATTCTGCCATGGTATCTTGTTTATTTCAGATCCACACATTCTGCCATGGTATTTGTTTATTTCAGATCCACACATTCTGCCATGGTATTTGTTTATTTCAGATCCACACATTCTGCCATGGTATTTGTTTATTTCAGATCCACACATTCTGCCATGGTATTTGTTTATTTCAGATCCACACATTCTGCCATGGTATTTGTTTATTTCAGATCCACACATTCTGCCATGATATCTTGTTTATTTCAGATCCACGCATTCTGCCATGATATCTTGTTTATTTCAGATCCACAAATTCTGCCATGGTATTTGTATATTTCAGATCCACACATTCTGCCATGGTATTTGTTTATTTCAGATCCACACATTCTGCCATGGTATTTGTTTATTTCAGATCCACACATTCTGCCATGATATCTTGTTTATTTCAGATCCACGCATTCTGCCATGATATCTTGTTTATTTCAGATCCACCCATTCTGCCATGGTATTTGTTTATTTCAGATCCACACATTCTGCCATGATATCTTGTTTATTTCAGATCCACACATTCTGCCATGGTATTTGTTTATTTCAGATCCACACATTCTGCCATGGTATTTGTTTATTTCAGATCCACACATTCTGCATGGTATTTGTTTATTTCAGATCCACACATTCTGCCATGGTATCTTGTTTATTTCAGATCCACACATTCTGCCATGGTATCTTGTTTATTTCAGATCCACACATTCTGCCATGGTATCTTGTTTATTTCAGCTACACACATTCTGCCATGGTATATTGTTTATTTCAGATCCACACATTCTGCCATGGGATCTTGTTTATTTCAGATCCACACATTCTGCCATGATATCTTGTTTATTTCAGATCCACACATTCTGCCATGATATCTTGTTTATTTCAGCTACACACATTCTGCCATGGTATCTTGTTTATTTCAGATCCACACATTCTGCCATGATATCTTGTTTATTTCAGATCCACACATTCTGCCATGGTATCTTGTTTATTTCAGATCCACACATTCTGCCATGGTATCTTGTTTATTTCAAATCCACACATTCTGCCATGGTATTTGTTTATTTCAGATCCACACATTCTGCCATGGTATCTTGTTTATTTCAGATCCACACATTCTGCCATGGTATTTGTTTATTTCAGATCCACACATTCTGCCATGGTATTTGTTTATTTCAGATCCACGCATTCTGCCATGGTATCTTGTTTATTTCAGATCCACACATTCTGCCATGGTATTTGTTTATTTCAGATCCACACATTCTGCCATGGTATTTGTTTATTTCAGATCCACACATTCTGCCATGGTATCTTGTTTATTTCAGATCCACACATTCTGCCATGGTATTTGTTTATTTCAGATCCACACATTCTGCCATGGTATTTGTTTATTTCAGATCCACACATTCTGCCATGGTATCTTGTTTATTTCAGATCCACACATTCTGCCATGGTATTTGTTTATTTCAGATCCACACATTCTGCCATGATATCTTGTTTATTTCAGATCCACACATTCTGCCATGGTATCTTGTTTATTTCAGATCCACACATTCTGCCATGGTATTTGTTTATTTCAGATCCACACATTCTGCCATGGTATCTTGTTTATTTCAGATCCACACATTCTGCCATGGTATTTGTTTATTTCAGATCCACACATTCTGCCATGGTATTTGTTTATTTCAGATCCACACATTCTGCCATGGTATCTTGTTTATTTCAGATCCACACATTCTGCCATGGTATTTGTTTATTTCAGATCCACACATTCTGCCATGGTATTTGTTTATTTCAGATCCACACATTCTGCCATGGTATCTTGTTTATTTCAGATCCACACATTCTGCCATGGTATCTTGTTTATTTCAGATCCACACATTCTGCCATGGTATTTGTTTATTTCAGATCCACACATTCTGCCATGGTATCATGTTTATTTCAGATCCACACATTCTGCCATGGTATTTGTTTATTTCAGATCCACACATTCTGCCATGGTATTTGTTTATTTCAGATCCACACATTCT
Source organism: Heterodontus francisci (assembly GCF_036365525.1). Classification (NCBI taxonomy): domain Eukaryota; kingdom Metazoa; phylum Chordata; class Chondrichthyes; order Heterodontiformes; family Heterodontidae; genus Heterodontus; species Heterodontus francisci. The sequence continues at coordinate 5,433,355 of NC_090401.1, forward strand.
GCCATGGTATCTTGTTTATTTCAGATCCACACATTCTGCCATGGTATTTGTTTATTTCAGATCCACACATTCTGCCATGGTATTTGTTTATTTCAGATCCACACATTCTGCCATGGTATCTTGTTTATTTCAGATCCACACATTCTGCCATGGTATCTTGTTTATTTCAGATCCACACATTCTGCCATGGTATTTGTTTATTTCAGATCCACACATTCTGCCATGGTATCTTGTTTATTTCAGATCCACACATTCTGCCATGGTATCTTGTTTATTTCAGATCCACACATTCTGCCATGGTATTTGTTTATTTCAGATCCACACATTCTGCCATGCTATTTGTTTATTTCAGATCCACACATTCTGCCATGGTATCTTGTTTATTTCAGATCCACACATTCTGCCATGGTATCTTGTTTATTTCAGATCCACACATTCTGCCATGGTATTTGTTTATTTCAGATCCACACATTCTGCCATGATATCTTGTTTATTTCAGATCCACACATTCTGCCATGGTATTTGTTTATTTCAGATCCACACATTCTGCCATGGTATCTTGTTTATTTCAGATCCACACATTCTGCCATGGTATTTGTTTATTTCAGATCCACACATTCTGCCATGGTATTTGTTTATTTCAGATCCACACATTCTGCCATGGTATCTTGTTTATTTCAGATCCACACATTCTGCCATGGTATTTGTTTATTTCAGATCCACACATTCTGCCATGATATCTTGTTTATTTCAGATCCACACATTCTGCCATGGTATCTTGTTTATTTCAGATCCACACATTCTGCCATGGTATTTGTTTATTTCAGATCCACACATTCTGCCATGATATCTTGTTCATTTCAGATCCACACATTCTGCCATGGTATTTGTTTATTTCAGATCCACATATTCTGCCATGATATCTTGTTTATTTCAGATCCACACATTCTGCCATGATATCTTGTTTATTTCAGATCCACGCATTCTGCCATGGTATCTTGTTTATTTCAGATCCACACATTCTGCCATGATATCTTGTTTATTTCAGATCCACACATTCTGCCATGGTATTTGTTTATTTCAGATCCACACATTCTGCCATGATATCTTGTTTATTTCAGATCCACACATTCTGCCATGATATCTTGTTTATTTCAGATCCACACATTCTGCCATGATATCTTGTTTATTTCAGATCCACACATTCTGCCATGATATCTTGTTTATTTCAGATCCACACATTCTGCCATGATATCTTGTTTATTTCAGATCCACACATTCTGCCATGGTATTTGTTTATTTCAGATCCACACATTCTGCCATGGTATTTGTTTATTTCAGATCCACACATTCTGCCATGGTATTTGTTTATTTCAGATCCACACATTCTGCCATGATATCTTGTTTATTTCAGATCCACACATTCTGCCATGGTATCTTGTTTATTTCAGATCCACACATTCTGCCATGGTATTTGTTTATTTCAGATCCACACATTCTGCCATGGTATTAGTTTATTTCAGATCCACACATTCTGCCATGATATTTTGTTTATTTCAGATCCACACATTCTGCCATGGTATCTTGTTTATTTCAGATCCACACATTCTGCCATGGTATCTTGTTTATTTCAGATCCACACATTCTGCCATGGTATCTTGTTTATTTCAGATCCACACATTCTGCCATGGTATTTGTTTATTTCAGATCCACACATTCTGCCATGGTATTTGTTTATTTCAGATCCACACATTCTGCCATGGTATCTTGTTTATTTCAGATCCACACATTCTGCCATGGTATCTTGTTTATTTCAGATCCACACATTCTGCCATGGTATTTGTTTATTTCAGATCCACACATTCTGCCATGGTATTTGTTTATTTCAGATCCACACATTCTGCCATGGTATTTGTTTATTTCAGATCCACACATTCTGCCATGGTATTTGTTTATTTCAGATCCACACATTCTGCCATGGTATTTGTTTATTTCAGATCCACACATTCTGCCATGATATCTTGTTTATTTCAGATCCACGCATTCTGCCATGATATCTTGTTTATTTCAGATCCACAAATTCTGCCATGGTATTTGTATATTTCAGATCCACACATTCTGCCATGGTATTTGTTTATTTCAGATCCACACATTCTGCCATGGTATTTGTTTATTTCAGATCCACACATTCTGCCATGATATCTTGTTTATTTCAGATCCACGCATTCTGCCATGATATCTTGTTTATTTCAGATCCACACATTCTGCCATGGTATTTGTTTATTTCAGATCCACACATTCTGCCATGATATCTTGTTTATTTCAGATCCACACATTCTGCCATGGTATTTGTTTATTTCAGATCCACACATTCTGCCATGGTATTTGTTTATTTCAGATCCACACATTCTGCCATGGTATTTGTTTATTTCAGATCCACACATTCTGCCATGGTATCTTGTTTATTTCAGATCCACACATTCTGCCATGGTATCTTGTTTATTTCAGCTACACACATTCTGCCATGGTATTTGTATATTTCAGATCCACACATTCTGCCATGGTATTTGTTTATTTCAGATCCACACATTCTGCCATGGTATTTGTTTATTTCAGATCCACACATTCTGCCATGATATCTTGTTTATTTCAGATCCACGCATTCTGCCATGATATCTTGTTTATTTCAGATCCACACATTCTGCCATGGTATTTGTTTATTTCAGATCCACACATTCTGCCATGATATCTTGTTTATTTCAGATCCACACATTCTGCCATGGTATTTGTTTATTTCAGATCCACACATTCTGCCATGGTATTTGTTTATTTCAGATCCACACATTCTGCCATGGTATTTGTTTATTTCAGATCCACACATTCTGCCATGGTATCTTGTTTATTTCAGATCCACACATTCTGCCATGGTATCTTGTTTATTTCAGATCCACACATTCTGCCATGGTATCTTGTTTATTTCAGCTACACACATTCTGCCATGGTATATTGTTTATTTCAGATCCACACATTCTGCCATGGTATCTTGTTTATTTCAGATCCACACATTCTACCATGATATCTTGTTTATTTCAGCTACACACATTCTGCCATGGTATCTTGTTTATTTCAGATCCACACATTCTGCCATGATATCTTGTTTATTTCAGATCCACACATTCTGCCATGGTATCTTGTTTATTTCAGATCCACACATTCTGCCATGGTATCTTGTTTATTTCAAATCCACACATTCTGCCATGGTATTTGTTTATTTCAGATCCACACATTCTGCCATGGTATCTTGTTTATTTCAGATCCGCACATTCTGCCATGGTATTTGTTTATTTCAGATCCACACATTCTGCCATGGTATTTGTTTATTTCAGATCCACGCATTCTGCCATGGTATCTTGTTTATTTCAGATCCACACATTCTGCCATGGTATTTGTTTATTTCAGATCCACACATTCTGCCATGGTATTTGTTTATTTCAGATCCACACATTCTGCCATGGTATCTTGTTTATTTCAGATCCACACATTCTGCCATGGTATTTGTTTATTTCAGATCCACACATTCTGCCATGGTATTTGTTTATTTCAGATCCACACATTCTGCCATGGTATCTTGTTTATTTCAGATCCACACATTCTGCCATGGTATTTGTTTATTTCAGATCCACACATTCTGCCATGATATCTTTTTTATTTCAGATCCACACATTCTGCCATGGTATCTTGTTTATTTCAGATCCACACATTCTGCCATGGTATTTGTTTATTTCAGATCCACACATTCTGCCATGGTATCTTGTTTATTTCAGATCCACACATTCTGCCATGGTATTTGTTTATTTCAGATCCACACATTCTGCCATGGTATTTGTTTATTTCAGATCCACACATTCTGCCATGGTATCTTGTTTATTTCAGATCCACACATTCTGCCATGGTATTTGTTTATTTCAGATCCACACATTCTGCCATGGTATTTGTTTATTTCAGATCCACACATTCTGCCATGGTATCTTGTTTATTTCAGATCCACACATTCTGCCATGGTATCTTGTTTATTTCAGATCCACACATTCTGCCATGGTATTTGTTTATTTCAGATCCACACATTCTGCCATGGTATCTTGTTTATTTCAGATCCACACATTCTGCCATGGTATTTGTTTATTTCAGATCCACACATTCTGCCATGGTATTTGTTTATTTCAGATCCACACATTCTGCCATGGTATCTTGTTTATTTCAGATCCACACATTCTGCCATGGTATTTGTTTATTTCAGATCCACACATTCTGCCATGGTATTTGTTTATTTCAGATCCACACATTCTGCCATGGTATCTTGTTTATTTCAGATCCACACATTCTGCCATGGTATCTTGTTTATTTCAGATCCACACATTCTGCCATGGTATTTGATTATTTCAGATCCACACATTCTGCCATGGTATCTTGTTTATTTCAGATCCACACATTCTGCCATGGTATCTTGTTTATTTCAGATCCACACATTCTGCCATGGTATTTGTTTATTTCAGATCCACACATTCTGCCATGGTATCTTGTTTATTTCAGATCCACACATTCTGCCATGGTATCTTGTTTATTTCAGATCCACACATTCTGCCATGGTATTTGTTTATTTCAGATCCACACATTCTGCCATGATATCTTGTTTATTTCAGATCCACACATTCTGCCATGGTATTTGTTTATTTCAGATCCACACATCCTGCCATGGTATCTTGTTTATTTCAGATCCACACATTCTGCCATGGTATTTGTTTATTTCAGATCCACACATTCTGCCATGGTATTTGTTTATTTCAGATCCACACATTCTGCCATGGTATCTTGTTTATTTCAGATCCACACATTCTGCCATGATATCTTGTTTATTTCAGATCCACACATTCTGCCATGGTATCTTGTTTATTTCAGATCCACACATTCTGCCATGGTATTTGTTTATTTCAGATCCACACATTCTGCCATGATATCTTGTTTATTTCAGATCCACACATTCTGCCATGGTATTTGTTTATTTCAGATCCACATATTCTGCCATGGTATCTTGTTTATTTCAGATCCACACATTCTGCCATGGTATTTGTTTATTTCAGATCCACACATTCTGCCATGGTATTTGTTTATTTCAGATCCACACATTCTGCCATGGTATCTTGTTTATTTCAGATCCACACATTCTGCCATGATATCTTGTTTATTTCAGATCCACACATTCTGCCATGGTATCTTGTTTATTTCAGATCCACACATTCTGCCATGGTATTTGTTTATTTCAGATCCACACATTCTGCCATGATATCTTGTTTATTTCAGATCCACACATTCTGCCATGGTATTTGTTTATTTCAGATCCACATATTCTGCCATGATATCTTGTTTATTTCAGATCCACACATTCTGCCATGATATCTTGTTTATTTCAGATCCACGCATTCTGCCATGGTATCTTGTTTATTTCAGATCCACACATTCTGCCATGATATCTTGTTTATTTCAGATCCACACATTCTGCCATGATATTTGTTTATTTCAGATCCACACATTCTGCCATGATATCTTGTTTATTTCAGATCCACACATTCTGCCATGATATCTTGTTTATTTCAGATCCACACATTCTGCCATGATATCTTGTTTATTTCAGATCCACACATTCTGCCATGATATCTTGTTTATTTCAGATCCACACATTCTGCCATGATATCTTGTTTATTTCAGATCCACACATTCTGCCATGGTATTTGTTTATTTCAGATCCACACATTCTGCCATGGTATTTGTTTATTTCAGATCCACACATTCTGCCATGGTATTTGTTTATTTCAGATCCACACATTCTGCCATGATATCTTGTTTATTTCAGATCCACACATTCTGCCATGGTATCTTGTTTATTTCAGATCCACACATTCTGCCATGGTATTTGTTTATTTCAGATCCACACATTCTGCCATGGTATTTGTTTATTTCAGATCCACACATTCTGCCATGATATTTTGTTTATTTCAGATCCACACATTCTGCCATGGTATCTTGTTTATTTCAGATCCACACATTCTGCCATGGTATCTTGTTTATTTCAGATCCACACATTCTGCCATGGTATCTTGTTTATTTCAGATCCACACATTCTGCCATGGTATTTGTTTATTTCAGATCCACACATCCTGCCATGGTATTTGTTTATTTCAGATCCACACATTCTGCCATGGTATCTTGTTTATTTCAGATCCACACATTCTGCCATGGTATCTTGTTTATTTCAGATCCACACATTCTGCCATGGTATTTGTTTATTTCAGATCCACACATTCTGCCATGGTATTTGTTTATTTCAGATCCACACATTCTGCCATGGTATTTGTTTATTTCAGATCCACACATTCTGCCATGGTATTTGTTTATTTCAGATCCACACATTCTGCCATGGTATTTGTTTATTTCAGATCCACACATTCTGCCATGATATCTTGTTTATTTCAGATCCATGCTTTCTGCCATGATATCTTGTTTATTTCAGATCCACAAATTCTGCCATGGTATTTGTATATTTCAGATCCACACATTCTGCCATGGTATTTGTTTATTTCAGATCCACACATTCTGCCATGGTATTTGTTTATTTCAGATCCACACATTCTGCCATGATATCTTGTTTATTTCAGATCCACGCATTCTGCCATGATATCTTGTTTATTTCAGATCCACACATTCTGCCATGGTATTTGTTTATTTCAGATCCACACATTCTGCCATGATATCTTGTTTATTTCAGATCCACACATTCTGCCATGGTATTTGTTTATTTCAGATCCACACATTCTGCCATGGTATTTGTTTATTTCAGATCCACACATTCTGCCATGGTATTTGTTTATTTCAGATCCACACATTCTGCCATGGTATCTTGTTTATTTCAGATCCACACATTCTGCCATGGTATCTTGTTTATTTCAGATCCACACATTCTGCCATGGTATCTTGTTTATTTCAGCTACACACATTCTGCCATGGTATATTGTTTATTTCAGATCCACACATTCTGCCATGGTATCTTGTTTATTTCAGATCCACACATTCTGCCATGATATCTTGTTTATTTCAGATCCACACATTCTGCCATGATATCTTGTTTATTTCCGCTACACACATTCTGCCATGGTATCTTGTTTATTTCAGATCCACACATTCTGCCATGATATCTTGTTTATTTCAGATCCACACATTCTGCCATGGTATCTTGTTTATTTCAGATCCACACATTCTGCCATGGTATCTTGTTTATTTCAAATCCACACATTCTGCCATGGTATTTGTTTATTTCAGATCCACACATTCTGCCATGGTATCTTGTTTATTTCAGATCCACACATTCTGCCATGGTATTTGTTTATTTCAGATCCACACATTCTGCCATGGTATTTGTTTATTTCAGATCCACGCATTCTGCCATGGTATCTTGTTTATTTCAGATCCACACATTCTGCCATGGTATTTGTTTATTTCAGATCCACACATTCTGCCATGGTATTTGTTTATTTCAGATCCACACATTCTGCCATGGTATCTTGTTTATTTCAGATCCACACATTCTGCCATGGTATTTGTTTATTTCAGATCCACACATTCTGCCATGGTATTTGTTTATTTCAGATCCACACATTCTGCCATGGTATCTTGTTTATTTCAGATCCACACATTCTGCCGTGGTATTTGTTTATTTCAGATCCACACATTCTGCCATGATATCTTGTTTATTTCAGATCCACACATTCTGCCATGGTATCTTGTTTATTTCAGATCCACACATTCTGCCATGGTATTTGTTTATTTCAGATCCACACATTCTGCCATGGTATTTGTTTATTTCAGATCCACACATTCTGCCATGGTATCTTGTTTATTTCAGATCCACACATTCTGCCATGGTATTTGTTTATTTCAGATCCACACATTCTGCCATGGTATCTTGTTTATTTCAGATCCACACATTCTGCCATGGTATTTGTTTATTTCAGATCCACACATTCTGCCATGGTATTTGTTTATTTCAGATCCACACATTCTGCCATGGTATTTGTTTATTTCAGATCCACACATTCTGCCATGGTATCTTGTTTATTTCAGATCCACACATTCTGCCATGGTATTTGTTTATTTCAGATCCACACATTCTGCCATGGTATTTGTTTATTTCAGATCCACACATTCTGCCATGGTATCTTGTTTATTTCAGATCCACACATTCTGCCATGGTATTTGTTTATTTCAGATCCACACATTCTGCCATGGTATTTGTTTATTTCAGATCCACACATTCTGCCATGGTATCTTGTTTATTTCAGATCCACACATTCTGCCATGGTATCTTGTTTATTTCAGATCCACACATTCTGCCATGGTATTTGTTTATTTCAGATCCACACATTCTGCCATGGTATCTTGTTTATTTCAGATCCACACATTCTGCCATGGTATTTGTTTATTTCAGATCCACACATTCTGCCATGGTATTTGTTTATTTCAGATCCACACATTCTGCCATGGTACCTTGTTTATTTCAGATCCACACATTCTGCCATGGTATTTGTTTATTTCAGATCCACACATTCTGCCATGGTATTTGTTTATTTCAGATCCACACATTCTGCCATGGTATCTTGTTTATTTCAGATCCACACATTCTGCCATGGTATCTTGTTTATTTCAGATCCACACATTCTGCCATGGTATTTGTTTATTTCAGATCCACACATTCTGCCATGGTATCTTGTTTATTTCAGATCCACACATTCTGCCATGGTATCTTGTTTATTTCAGATCCACACATTCTGCCATGGTATTTGTTTATTTCAGATCCACACATTCTGCCATGGTATTTGTTTATTTCAGATCCACACATTCTGCCATGGTATCTTGTTTATTTCAGATCCACACATTCTGCCTTGGTATCTTGTTTATTTCAGATCCACACATTCTGCCATGGTATTTGTTTATTTCAGATCCACACATTCTGCCATGATATCTTGTTTATTTCAGATCCACACATTCTGCCATGGTATCTTGTTTATTTCAGATCCACACATTCTGCCATGGTATCTTGTTTATTTCAGATCCACACATTCTGCCATGGTATTTGTTTATTTCAGATCCACACATTCTGCCATGGTATTTGTTTATTTCAGATCCACACATTCTGCCATGGTATCTTGTTTATTTCAGATCCACACATTCTGCCATGGTATTTGTTTATTTCAGATCCACACATTCTGCCATGGTATTTGTTTATTTCAGATCCACACATTCTGCCATGATATCTTGTTTATTTCAGATAGACACATTCTGCCATGGTATTTGTTTATTTCAGATCCACACATTCTGCCATGATATCTTGTTTATTTCAGATCCACACATTCTGCCATGATATCTTGTTTATTTCAGATCCACGCATTCTGCCATGATATCTTGTTTATTTCAGATCCACACATTCTGCCATGGTATTTGTTTATTTCAGATCCACACATTCTGCCATTGTATTTGTTTATTTCAGATCCACACATTCTGCCATGGTATTTGTTTATTTCAGATCCACACATTCTGCCATGGTATTTGTTTATTTCAGATCCACACATTCTGCCATGATATCTTGTTTATTTCAGATCCACAAATTCTGCCATGGTATTTGTTTATTTCAGATCCACACATTCTGCCATGATATCTTGTTTATTTCAGATCCACAAATTCTGCCATGGTATTTGTTTATTTCAGATCCACACATTCTGCCATGATATCTTGTTTATTTCAGATCCACACATTCTGCCATGGTATTTGTTTATTTCAGATCCACACATTCTGCCATGGTATTTGTTTATTTCAGATCCACACATTCTGCCATGATATCTTGTTTATTTCAGATCCACACATTCTGCCATGGTATCTTGTTTATTTCAGATCCACACATTCTGCCATGGTATCTTGTTTATTTCAGCTACACACATTCTGCCATGATATCTTGTTTATTTCAGATCCACACATTCTGCCATGGTATTTGTTTATTTCAGATCCACACATTCTGCCATGATATCTTGTTTATTTCAGATCCACACATTCTGCCATGGTATTTGTTTATTTCAGATCCACACATTCTGCCATGGTATTTGTTTATTTCAGATCCACACATTCTGCCATGATATCTTGTTTATTTCAGATCCACACATTCTGCCATGGTATTTGTTTATTTCAGATCCACACATTCTGCCATGGTATTTGTTTATTTCAGATCCACACATTCTGCCATGATATCTTGTTTATTTCAGATCCACACATTCTGCCATGGTATTTGTTTATTTCAGATCCACACATTCTGCCATGATATCTTGTTTATTTCAGATCCACACATTCTGCCATGGTATTTGTTTATTTCAGATCCACACATTCTGCCATGGTATTTGTTTATTTCAGATCCACACATTCTGCCATGATATCTTGTTTATTTCAGATCCACACATTCTGCCATGGTATTTGTTTATTTCAGATCCACACATTCTGCCATGGTATTTGTTTATTTCAGATCCACACATTCTGCCATGATATCTTGTTTATTTCAGATCCACACATTCTGCCATGGTATTTGTTTATTTCAGATCCACACATTCTGCCATGGTATTTGTTTATTTCAGATCCACACATTCTGCCATGATATCTTGTTTATTTCAGATCCACACATTCTGCCATGGTATTTGTTTATTTCAGATCCACACATTCTGCCATGGTATTTGTTTATTTCAGATCCACACATTCTGCCATGATATCTTGTTTATTTCAGATCCACACATTCTGCCATGGTATTTGTTTATTTCAGATCCACACATTCTGCCATGGTATTTGTTTATTTCAGATCCACACATTCTGCCATGATATCTTGTTTATTTCAGATCCACACATTCTGCCATGGTATTTGTTTATTTCAGATCCACACATTCTGCCATGGTATTTGTTTATTTCAGATCCACACATTCTGCCATGATATCTTGTTTATTTCAGATCCACACATTCTGCCATGGTATTTGTTTATTTCAGATCCACACATTCTGCCATGGTATTTGTTTACTTCAGATCCACACATTCTGCCATGATATCTTGTTTATTTCAGATCCACACATTCTGCCATGGTATTTGTTTATTTCAGATCCACACATTCTGCCATGGTATTTGTTTATTTCAGATCCACACATTTTGCATTGGTATTTGTTTATTTCAGATCCACACATTCTGCCATGATATCTTGTTTATTTCAGATCCACACATTCTGCCATGGTATTTGTTTATTTCAGATCCACACATTCTGCCATGATATCTTGTTTATTTCAGATCCACACATTCTGCCATGGTATTTGTTTATTTCAGATCCACACATTCTGCCATGATATCTTGTTTATTTCAGATCCACACATTCTGCCATGGTATCTTGTTTATTTCAGATCCACACATTCTGCCATGGTATCTTGTTTATTTCAGATCCACCCATTCTGCCATGGTATCTTGTTTATTTCAGATATACACATTCTGCCATGGTATCTTGTTTATTTCAGATCCACACATTCTGCCATGATATCTTGTTTATTTCAGATCCACACATTCTACCATGGTATCTTGTTTATTTCAGATCCACACATTCTGCCATGGTATCTTGTTTATTTCAGATCCACACATTCTACCATGGTATCTTGTTTATTTCAGATCCACACATTCTGCCATGGTATCTTGTTTATTTCAGATCCACACATTCTGCCATGATATCTTGTTTATTTCAGATCCACACATTCTACCATGGTATCTTGTTTATTTCAGATCCACACATTCTGCCATGGTATTTGTTTATTTCAGATCCACACATTCTGCCATGGTATTTGTTTATTTCAGATCCACACATTCTGCTTTGGTATTTGTTTATTTCAGATCCACACATTCTGCCATGATATCTTGTTTATTTCAGATCCACACATTCTGCCATGGTATTTGTTTATTTCAGATCCACACATTCTGCCATGATATCTTGTTTATTTCAGATCCACACATTCTGCCATGGTATTTGTTTATTTCAGATCCACACATTCTGCCATGATATCTTGTTTATTTCAGATCCACACATTCTGCCATGGTATCTTGTTTATTTCAGATCCACACATTCTGCCATGGTATCTTGTTTATTTCAGATCCTCCCATTCTGCCATGGTATCTTGTTTATTTCAGATATACACATTCTGCCATGGTATCTTGTTTATTTCAGATCCACACATTCTGCCATGGTATCTTGTTTATTTCAGATCCACACATTCTACCATGGTATCTTGTTTATTTCAGATCCACACATTCTGCCATGGTATCTTGTTTATTTCAGATCCACACATTCTACCATGGTATCTTGTTTATTTCAGATCCACACATTCTGCCATGGTATCTTGTTTATTTCAGATCCACACATTCTGCCATGATATCTTGTTTATTTCAGATCCACACATTCTACCATGGTATCTTGTTTATTTCAGATCCACACATTCTGCCATGGTATCTTGTTTATTTCAGATCCACACATTCTGCCATGGTATTTGTTTATTTCAGATCCACACATTCTGCCATGGTATTTGTTTATTTCAGATCCACACATTCTGCCATGATATCTTGTTTATTTCAGATCCACACATTCTGCCATGGTATCTTGTTTATTTCAGATCCACACATTCTGCCATGGTATTTGTTTATTTCAGATCCACACATTCTGCCATGATATCTTGTTTATTTCAGATCCACACATTCTGCCATGGTATCTTGTTTATTTCAGATCCACACATTCTGCCATGGTATCTTGTTTATTTCAGCGACACACATTCTGCCATGATATCTTGTTTATTTCAGATCCACACATTCTGCCATGATATCTTGTTTATTTCAGATCCACACATTCTACCATGGTATCTTGTTTATTTCAGATCCACACATTCTGCCATGGTATCTTGTTTATTTCAGATCCACACATTCTGCCATGGTATTTGTTTATTTCAGATCCACACATTCTGCCATGGTATTTGTTTATTTCAGATCCACACATTCTGCCATGATATCTTGTTTATTTCAGATCCACACATTCTGCCATGGTATTTGTTTATTTCAGATCCACACATTCTGCCATGATATCTTGTTTATTTCAGATCCACACATTCTGCCATGATATCTTGTTTATTTCAGATCCACACATTCTGCCATGGTATCTTGTTTATTTCAGATCCACACATTCTGCCATGGTATCTTGTTTATTTCAGCTACACACATTCTGCCATGATATCTTGTTTATTTCAGATCCACACATTCTGCCATGATATCTTGTTTATTTCAGATCCACACATTCTGCCATGGTATTTTTTTATTTCAGATCCACACATTCTGCCATGGTATTTGTTTATTTCAGATCCACACATTCTGCCATGATATCTTGTTTATTTCAGATCCACACATTCTGCCATGGTATCTTGTTTATTTCAGATCCACACATTCTGCCATGATATCTTGTTTATTTCAGATCCACACATTCTGCCATGGTATCTTGTTTATTTCAGAGCCACACAATCTGCCATGGTATCTTGTTTATTTCAGATCCACACATTCTGCCATGGTATCTTGTTTATTTCAGATCCACACATTCTGCCATGGTATCTTGTTTATTTCAGATCCACACATTCTGCCATGGTATCTTGTTTATTTCAGATCCACACATTCTGCCATGGTATCTTGTTTATTTCAGATCCACACATTCTGCCATGGTATCTTGATTATTTCAGATCCACCCATTCTGCCATGGTATCTTGTTTATTTCAGATCCACACATTCTGCCATGGTATCTTGTTTATTTCAGATCCACAAATTCTGCCATGGTATCTTGTTTATTTCAGATCCACACATTCTGCCATGGTATCTTGTTTATTTCAGATCCACACATTCTGCCATGGTATTTGTTTATTTCAGATCCACACATTCTGCCATGGTATCTTGTTTATTTCAGATCCACACATTCTGCCATGGTATTTGTTTATTTCAGATCCACACATTCTGCCATGGTATCTTGTTTATTTCAGATCCACACATTCTGCCATGGTATTTGTTTATTTCAGATCCACAAATTCTGCCATGGTATCTTGTTTATTTCAGATCCACACATTCTGCCATGGTATCTTGTTTATTTCAGATCCACACATTCTGCCATGGTATTTGTTTATTTCAGATCCACACATTCTGCCATGGTATCTTGTTTATTTCAGATCCACACATTCTGCCATGGTATTTGCTTATTTCAGATCCACACATTCTGCCATGATATCTTGTTTATTTCAGATCCACACATTCTGCCATGGTATTTGTTTATTTCAGATCCACACATTCTGCCATGGTATTTGTTTATTTCAGATCCACACATTCTGCCATGGTATTTGTTTATTTCAGATCCACACATTCTGCCATGATATCTTGTTTATTTCAGATCCACACATTCTGCCATGGTATTTGTTTATTTCAGATCCACACATTCTGCCATGATATCTTGTTTATTTCAGATCCACACATTCTGCCATGGTATTTGTTTATTTCAGATCCACACATTCTGCCATGGTATTTGTTTATTTCAGATCCACACATTCTGCCATGGTATTTGTTTATTTCAGATCCACACATTCTACCATGATATCTTGTTTATTTCAGATCCACACATTCTGCCATGGTATCTTGTTTATTTCAGATCCACACATTCTGCCATGGTATCTTGTTTATTTCAGATCCACCCATTCTGCCATGGTATCTTGTTTATTTCAGATACACACATTGTGCCATGGTATCTTGTTTATTTCAGATCCACACATTCTGCCATGGTATCTTGTTTATTTCAGATCCACACATTCTGCCATGGTATCATGTTTATTTCAGATCCACACATTCTACCATGGTATCTTGTTTATTTCAGATCCACACATTCTGCCATGGTATCTTGTTTATTTCAGATCCACACATTCTGCCATGGTATCTTGTTTATTTCAGATCCACACATTCTGCCATGGTATCTTGTTTATTTCAGATCCACACATTCTGCCATGGTATTTGTTTATTTCAGATCCACACATTCTGCCATGGTATTTGTTTATTTCAGATCCACACATTCTGCCATGGTATTTGTTTATTTCAGATCCACACATTCTGCCATGGTATTTGTTTATTTCAGATCCACACATTCTGCCATGATATCTTGTTTATTTCAGATCCACACATTCTGCCATGGTATCTTGTTTATTTCAGATCCACACATTCTGCCATGGTATCTTGTTTATTTCATATCCACACATTCTGCCATGGTATCTTGTTTATTTCAGATCCACACATTCTGCCATGGTATCTTGTTTATTTCAGATCCACACATTCTGCCATGGTATCTTGATTATTTCAGATCCACCCATTCTGCCATGGTATCTTGTTTATTTCAGATCCACACATTCTGCCATGGTATCTTGTTTATTTCAGATCCACACATTCTGCCATGGTATTTGTTTATTTCAGATCCACACATTCTGCCATGGTATTTGTTTATTTCAGATCCACACATTCTGCCATGGTATTTGTTTATTTCAGATCCACACATTCTGCCATGGTATTTGTTTATTTCAGATCCACACATTCTGCCATGATATCTTGTTTATTTCAGATCCACACATTCTGCCATGGTATCTTGTTTATTTCAGATCCACACATTCTGCCATGGTATCTTGTTTATTTCATATCCACACATTCTGCCATGGTATCTTGTTTATTTCAGATCCACACATTCTGCCATGGTATCTTGTTTATTTCAGATCCACACATTCTGCCATGGTATCTTGATTATTTCAGATCCACCCATTCTGCCATGGTATCTTGTTTATTTCAGATCCACACATTCTGCCATGGTATCTTGTTTATTTCAGATCCACAAATTCTGCCATGGTATCTTGTTTATTTCAGATCCACACATTCTGCCATGGTATCTTGTTTATTTCAGATCCACACATTCTGCCATGGTATTTGTTTATTTCAGATCCACACATTCTGCCATGGTATCTTGTTTATTTCAGATCCACACATTCTGCCATGGTATTTGTTTATTTCAGATCCACACATTCTGCCATGGTATCTTGTTTATTTCAGATCCACACATTCTGCCATGGTATTTGTTTATTTCAGATCCACAAATTCTGCCATGGTATCTTGTTTATTTCAGATCCACACATTCTGCCATGGTATCTTGTTTATTTCAGATCCACACATTCTGCCATGGTATTTGTTTATTTCAGATCCACACATTCTGCCATGGTATCTTGTTTATTTCAGATCCACACATTCTGCCATGGTATTTGCTTATTTCAGATCCACACATTCTGCCATGATATCTTGTTTATTTCAGATCCACACATTCTGCCATGGTATTTGTTTATTTCAGATCCACACATTCTGCCATGGTATTTGTTTATTTCAGATCCACACATTCTGCCATGGTATTTGTTTATTTCAGATCCACACATTCTGCCATGATATCTTGTTTATTTCAGATCCACACATTCTGCCATGGTATTTGTTTATTTCAGATCCACACATTCTGCCATGATATCTTGTTTATTTCAGATCCACACATTCTGCCATGGTATTTGTTTATTTCAGATCCACACATTCTGCCATGGTATTTGTTTATTTCAGATCCACACATTCTGCCATGGTATTTGTTTATTTCAGATCCACACATTCTGCCATGATATCTTGTTTATTTCAGATCCACACATTCTGCCATGGTATCTTGTTTATTTCAGATCCACACATTCTGCCATGGTATCTTGTTTATTTCAGATCCACCCATTCTGCCATGGTATCTTGTTTATTTCAGATACACACATTGTGCCATGGTATCTTGTTTATTTCAGATCCACACATTCTGCCATGGTATCTTGTTTATTTCAGATCCACACATTCTGCCATGATATCTTGTTTATTTCAGATCCACACATTCTGCCATGGTATTTGTTTATTTCAGATCCACACATTCTGCCATGATATCTTGTTTATTTCAGATCCACACATTCTGCCATGGTATTTGTTTATTTCAGATCCACACATTCTGCCATGTTATTTGTTTATTTCAGATCCACACATTCTGCCATGGTATTTGTTTATTTCAGATCCACACATTCTGCCATGGTATTTGTTTATTTCAGATCCACACATTCTGCCATGATATCTTGTTTATTTCAGATCCACACATTCTGCCATGGTATCTTGTTTATTTCAGATCCACACATTCTGCCATGATATCTTGTTTATTTCAGATCCACACATTCTGCCATGGTATCTTGTTTATTTCAGATCCACACATTCTGCCATGGTATCTTGTTTATTTCAGATCTACCCATTCTGCCATGGTATCTTGTTTATTTCAGATCCACACATTCTGCCATGGTATCTTGTTTATTTCAGATCCACAAATTCTGCCATGGTATCTTGTTTATTTCAGATCCACACATTCTGCCATGGTATCTTGTTTATTTCAGATCCACAAATTCTGCCATGGTATTTGTTTATTTCAGATCCACACATTCTGCCATGGTATCTTGTTTATTTCAGATCCACACATTCTGCCATGGTATTTGTTTATTTCAGATCCACACATTCTGCCATGGTATTTGTTTATTTCAGATCCACACATTCTGCCATGGTATTTGTTTATTTCAGATCCACACATTCTGCCATGATATCTTGTTTATTTCAGATCCACACATTCTGCCATGGTATATGTTTATTTCAGATCCACACATTCTGCCATGATATCTTGTTTATTTCAGATCCACACATTCTGCCATGGTATTTGTTTATTTCAGATCCACACATTCTGCCATGGTATTTGTTTATTTCAGATCCACACATTCTGCCATGATATCTTGTTTATTTCAGATCCACACATTCTGCCATGGTATTTGTTTATTTCAGATCCACACATTCTGCCATGGTATTTGTTTATTTCAGATCCACACATTCTGCCATGGTATTTGTTTATTTCAGATCCACACATTCTGCCATGATATCTTGTTTATTTCAGATCCACACATTCTGCCATGGTATCTTGTTTATTTCAGATCCACACATTCTGCCATGGTATCTTGTTTATTTCAGATCCACACATTCTGCCATGGTATCTTGTTTATTTCAGATCCACCCATTCTGCCATGGTATCTTGTTTATTTCAGATACACACATTCTGCCATGGTATCTTGTTTATTTCAGATCCACACATTCTGCCATGGTATCATGTTTATTTCAGATCCACACATTCTACCATGGTATCTTGTTTATTTCAGATCCACACATTCTGCCATGGTATTTGTTTATTTCAGATCCACACATTCTGCCATGGTATCTTGTTTATTTCAGATCCACACATTCTGCCATGGTATTTGCTTATTTCAGATCCACACATTCTGCCATGATATCTTGTTTATTTCAGATCCACACATTCTGCCATGGTATTTGTTTATTTCAGATCCACACATTCTGCCATGGTATTTGTTTATTTCAGATCCACACATTCTGCCATGGTATTTGTTTATTTCAGATCCACACATTCTGCCATGATATCTTGTTTATTTCAGATCCACACATTCTGCCATGGTATTTGTTTATTTCAGATCCACACATTCTGCCATGATATCTTGTTTATTTCAGATCCACACATTCTGCCATGGTATTTGTTTATTTCAGATCCACACAATCTGCCATGGTATTTGTTTATTTCAGATCCACACATTCTGCCATGGTATTTGTTTATTTCAGATCCACACATTCTGCCATGATATCTTGTTTATTTCAGATCCACACATTCTGCCATGGTATCTTGTTTATTTCAGATCCACACATTCTGCCATGGTATCTTGTTTATTTCAGATCCACCCATTCTGCCATGGTATCTTGTTTATTTCAGATACACACATTCTGCCATGGTATCTTGTTTATTTCAGATCCACACATTCTGCCATGGTATCTTGTTTATTTCAGATCCACACATTCTGCCATGGTATCATGTTTATTTCAGATCCACACATTCTACCATGGTATCTTGTTTATTTCAGATCCACACATTCTGCCATGGTATCTTGTTTATTTCAGATCCACACATTCTGCCATGGTATCTTGTTTATTTCAGATCCACACATTCTGCCATGGTATCTTGTTTATTTCAGATCCACACATTCTGCCATGGTATTTGTTTATTTCAGATCCACACATTCTGCCATGGTATTTGTTTATTTCAGATCCACACATTCTGCCATGGTATTTGTTTATTTCAGATCCACACATTCTGCCATGGTATTTGTTTATTTCAGATCCACACATTCTGCCATGATATCTTGTTTATTTCAGATCCACACATTCTGCCATGGTATTTGTTTATTTCAGATCCACACATTCTGCCATGATATCTTGTTTATTTCAGATCCACACATTCTGCCATGGTATTTGTTTATTTCAGATCCACACATTCTGCCATGGTATCTTGTTTATTTCAGATCCACACATTCTGCCATGGTATCTTGTTTATTTCAGATCCACCCATTCTGCCATGGTATCTTGTTTATTTCAGATCCACACATTCTGCCATGGTATCTTGTTTATTTCAGATCCACAAATTCTGCCATGGTATCTTGTTTATTTCAGATCCACACATTCTGCCATGGTATCTTGTTTATTTCAGATCCACACATTCTGCCATGGTATTTGTTTATTTCAGATCCACACATTCTGCCATGGTATCTTGTTTATTTCAGATCCACACATTCTGCCATGGTATTTGTTTATTTCAGATCCACACATTCTGCCATGGTATTTGTTTATTTCAGATCCACACATTCTGCCATGGTATTTGTTTATTTCTGATCCACACATTCTGCCATGATATCTTGTTTATTTCAGATCCACACATTCTGCCATGGTATATGTTTATTTCAGATCCACACATTCTGCCATGATATCTTGTTTATTTCAGATCCACACATTCTGCCATGGTATTTGTTTATTTCAGATCCACACATTCTGCCAAGGTATTTGTTTATTTCAGATCCACACATTCTGCCATGATATCTTGTTTATTTCAGATCCACACATTCTGCCATGGTATTTGTTTATTTCAGATCCACACATTCTGCCATGGTATTTGTTTATTTCAGATCCACACATTCTGCCATGGTATTTGTTTATTTCAGATCCACACATTCTGCCATGGTATCTTGTTTATTTCAGATCCACACATTCTGCCATGGTATCCTGTTTATTTCAGATCCACCCATTCTGCCATGGTATCTTGTTTATTTCAGATACACACATTCTGCCATGGTATCTTGTTTATTTCAGATCCACACATTCTGCCATGGTATCATGTTTATTTCAGATCCACACATTCTACCATGGTATCTTGTTTATTTCAGATCCACACATTCTGCCATGGTATCTTGTTTATTTCAGATCCACACATTCTGCCATGGTATTTGTTTATTTCAGATCCACACATTCTGCCATGGTATTTGTTTATTTCAGATCCACACATTCTGCATTGGTATTTGTTTATTTCAGATCCACACATTCTGCCATGATATCTTGTTTATTTCAGATCCACACATTCTGCCATGGTATCTTGTTTATTTCAGATCCACACATTCTGCCATGGTATCTTGTTTATTTCAGATCCACCCATTCTGCCATGGTATCTTGTTTATTTCAGATACACACATTCTGCCATGGTATCTTGTTTATTTCAGATCCACACATTCTGCCATGGTATCATGTTTATTTCAGATCCACACATTCTACCATGGTATCTTGTTTATTTCAGATCCACACATTCTGCCATGTTATTTGTTTATTTCAGATCCACACATTCTGCCATGATAACTTGTTTATTTCAGATCCACACATTCTGCCATGGTATTTGTTTATTTCAGATCCACACATTCTGCCATGTTATTTGTTTATTTCAGATCCACACATTCTGCCATGGTATTTGTTTATTTCAGATCCACACATTCTGCCATGGTATTTGTTTATTTCAGATCCACACATTCTGCCATGATATCTTGTTTATTTCAGATCCACACATTCTGCCATGGTATTTGTTTATTTCAGATCCACACATTCTGCCATGATATCTTGTTTATTTCTGATCCACACATTCTGCCATGGTATTTGTTTATTTCAGATCCACACATTCTGCCATGGTATCTTGTTTATTTCAGATCCACACATTCTGCCATGATATCTTGTTTATTTCAGATCCACACATTCTGCCATGGTATCTTGTTTATTTCAGATCCACACATTCTGCCATGGTATCTTTTTTATTTCAGATCCACCCATTCTGCCATGGTATCTTGTTTATTTCAGATACACACATTCTGCCATGGTATCTTGTTTATTTCAGATCCACACATTCTGCCATGGTATCTTTTTTATTTCAGATCCACACATTCTACCATGGTATCTTGTTTATTTCAGATCCACACATTCTGCCATGGTATCTTGTTTATTTCAGATCCACACATTCTGCCATGGTATCTTGTTTATTTCAGATCCACACATTCTGCCATGGTATTTGTTTATTTCAGATCCACACATTCTGCCATGGTATCTTGTTTATTTCAGATCCACACATTCTGCCATGGTATCTTGTTTATTTCAGATCCACACATTCTGCCATGGTATTTGTTTATTTCAGATCCACACATTCTGCCATGGTATTTGTTTATTTCAGATCCACACATTCTGCCATGATATCTTGTTTATTTCAGATCCACACATTCTGCCATGGTATCTTGTTTATTTCAGATCCACACATTCTGCCATGGTATTTGTTTATTTCAGATCCACACATTCTGCCATGATATCTTGTTTATTTCAGATCCACACATTCTGCCATGGTATCTTCTTTATTTCAGATCCACACATTCTGCCATGGTATCTTGTTTATTTCAGCGACACACATTCTGCCATGATATCTTGTTTATTTCAGATCCACACATTCTGCCATGATATCTTGTTTATTTCAGATCCACACATTCTGCCATGGTATCTTGTTTATTTCAGATCCACACATTCTGCCATGGTATCTTGTTTATTTCAGCGACACACATTCTGCCATGATATCTTGTTTATTTCAGATCCACACATTCTGCCATGATATCTTGTTTATTTCAGATCCACACATTCTGCCATGGTATCTTGTTTATTTCAGATCCACACATTCTACCATGGTATCTTGTTTATTTCAGCTACACACATTCTGCCATGATATCTTGTTTATTTCAGATCCACACATTCTGCCATGATATCTTGTTTATTTCAGATCCACACATTCTGCCATGGTATCTTGTTTATTTCAGATCCACACATTCTGCCATGGTATATTGTTTATTTCAGATCCACACATTCTGCCATGGTATCTTGTATATTTCAGATGCACACATTCTGCCATGGTATCTTGTTTATTTCAGATCCACCCATTCTGCCATGATATCTTGTTTATTTCAGATCCACACATTCTGCCATGGTATCTTGTTTATTTCAGATCCACACATTCTGCCATGGTATCTTGTTTATTTCAGATCCACACATTCTGCCATGGTATCTTGTTTATTTCAGATCCACCCATTCTGCCATGGTATCTTGTTTATTTCAGATCCACACATTCGTCCATGGTATCTTGTTTATTTCAGATACACACATTCTGCCATGGTATCTTGTTTATTTCAGATCCACACATTCTGCCATGGTATCTTGTTTATTTCAGATCCACACATTCTGCCATGGTATCTTGTTTATTTCAGATCCACACATTCTGCCATGGTATCTTGTTTATTTCAGATCCACACATTCTGCCATGGTATCTTGTTTATTTCAGATCCACACATTCTGCCATGGTATTTGTTTATTTCAGATCCACACATTCTGCCATGGTATTTGTTTATTTCAGATCCACACATTCTGCCATGGTATTTGTTTATTTCAGATCCACACATTCTGCCATGATATCTTGTTTATTTCAGATAGACACATTCTGCCATGGTATTTGTTTATTTCAGATCCACACATTCTGCCATGATATCTTGTTTATTTCAGATCCACACATTCTGCCATGATATCTTGTTTATTTCAGATCCACGCATTCTGCCATGATATCTTGTTTATTTCAGATCCACACATTCTGCCATGGTATTTGTTTATTTCAGATCCACACATTCTGCCATGGTATTTGTTTATTTCAGATCCACACATTCTGCCATGGTATTTGTTTATTTCAGATCCACACATTCTGCCATGGTGTTTGTTTATTTCAGATCCACACATTCTGCCATGATATCTTGTTTATTTCAGATCCACAAATTCTGCCATGGTATTTGTTTATTCCAGATCCACACATTCTGCCATGATATCTTGTTTATTTCAGATCCACACATTCTGCCATGGTATTTGTTTATTTCAGATCCACACATTCTGCCATGATATCTTGTTTATTTCAGATCCACACATTCTGCCATGGTATCTTGTTTATTTCAGCTACACACATTCTGCCATGATATCTTGTTTATTTCAGATCCACACATTCTGCCATGGTATCTTGTTTATTTCAGATCCACACATTCTGCCATGGTATTTGTTTATTTCAGATCCACACATTCTGCCATGATATCTTGTTTATTTCAGATCCACACATTCTGCCATGGTATCTTGTTTATTTCAGCTACACACATTCTGCCATGATATCTTGTTTATTTCAGATCCACACATTCTGCCATGGTATCTTGTTTATTTCAGATCCACACATTCTGCCATGGTATTTGTTTATTTCAGATCCACACATTCTGCCATGATATCTTGTTTATTTCAGATCCACACATTCTGCCATGGTATTTGTTTATTTCAGATCCACACATTCTGCCATGGTATCTTGCTTATTTCAGCTACACACATTCTGCCATGATATCTTGTTTATTTCAGATCCACACATTCTGCCATGATATCTTGTTTAATTCAGATCCACACATTCTGCCATGGTATTTGTTTATTTCAGATCCACATATTCTGCCATGGTATTTGTTTATTTCAGATCCACACATTCTGCCCTGGTATCTTGTTTATTTCAGATCCACACATTCTGCCATGGTATCTTGTTTATTTCAGATCCACACATTCTGCCATGATATCTTGTTTATTTCAGATCCACACATTCTGCCATGGTATCTTGTTTATTTCAGATCCACACATTCTGCCATGGTATTTGTTTATTTCAGATCCACACATTCTGCCATGGTATCTTGTTTATTTCAGATCCACCCATTCTGCCATGGTATCTTGTTTATTTCAGATCCACACATTCTGCCATGATATCTTGTTTATTTCAGATCCACACATTCTGCCATGGTATTTGTTTATTTCAGATCCACCCATTCTGCCATGGTATCTTGTTTATTTCAGATCCACACATTCTGCCATGGTATTTGTTTATTTCAGATCCACACATTCTGCCATGGTATTTGTTTATTTCAGATCCACACATTCTGCCATGATATATTGTTTATTTCAGATCCACACATTCTGCCATGGTATTTGTTTATTTCAGATCCACACATTCTGCCATGATATCTTGTTTATTTCAGATCCACACATTCTGCCATGGTATTTGTTTATTTCAGATCCACACATTCTGCCATGGTATTAGTTTATTTCAGATCCACACATTCTGCCATGATATCTTGTTTATTTCAGATCCACACATTCTGCCATGATATCTTGTTTATTTCAGATCCACACATTCTGCCATGGTATCTTGTTTATTTCAGATCCACACATTCTGCCATGGTATTTGTTTATTTCAGATCCACACATTCTGCCATGATATCTTGTTTATTTCAGATCCACACATTCTGCCATGATATCTTGTTTATTTCAGATCCACACATTCTGCCATGGTATTTGTTTATTTCAGATCCACACATTCTGCCATGGTATCTTGCTTATTTCAGCTACACACATTCTGCCATGATATCTTGTTTATTTCAGATCCACACATTCTGCCATGATATCTTGTTTAATTCAGATCCACACATTCTGCCATGGTATTTGTTTATTTCAGATCCACATATTCTGCCATGGTATTTGTTTATTTCAGATCCACACATTCTGCCCTGGTATCTTGTTTATTTCAGATCCACACATTCTGCCATGGTATCTTGTTTATTTCAGATCCACACATTCTGCCATGATATCTTGTTTATTTCAGATCCACACATTCTGCCATGGTATCTTGTTTATTTCAGATCCACACATTCTGCCATGGTATTTGTTTATTTCAGATCCACACATTCTGCCATGGTATCTTGTTTATTTCAGATCCACCCATTCTGCCATGGTATCTTGTTTATTTCAGATCCACACATTCTGCCATGATATCTTGTTTATTTCAGATCCACACATTCTGCCATGGTATTTGTTTATTTCAGATCCACCCATTCTGCCATGGTATCTTGTTTATTTCAGATCCACACATTCTGCCATGGTATTTGTTTATTTCAGATCCACACATTCTGCCATGGTATTTGTTTATTTCAGATCCACACATTCTGCCATGATATATTGTTTATTTCAGATCCACACATTCTGCCATGGTATTTGTTTATTTCAGATCCACACATTCTGCCATGATATCTTGTTTATTTCAGATCCACACATTCTGCCATGGTATTTGTTTATTTCAGATCCACACATTCTGCCATGGTATTAGTTTATTTCAGATCCACACATTCTGCCATGATATCTTGTTTATTTCAGATCCACACATTCTGCCATGGTATTTGTTTATTTCAGATCCACACATTCTGCCATGATATCTTGTTTATTTCAGATCCACACATTCTGCCATGATATCTTGTTTATTTCAGATCCACACATTCTGCCATGGTATTTGTTTATTTCAGATCCACACATTCTGCCATGGTATCTTGTTTATTTCAGATCCACACATTCTGCTATGGTATCTTGTTTATTTCAGCTACACACATTCTGCCATGATATCTTGTTTATTTTAGATCCACACATTCTGCCATGGTATTTGTTTATTTCAGATCCACACATTCTGCCATGGTATTTGTTTATTTCAGATCCACACATTCTGCCATGGTATCTTGTTTATTTCAGATCCACACATTCTGCCATGGTATCTTGTTTATTTCAGATCCACACATTCTGCCATGATATCTTGTTTATTTCAGATCCACACATTCTGCCATGGTATCTTGTTTATTTCAGATCCACACATTCTGCCATGGTATTTGTTTATTTCAGATCCACACATTCTGCCATGGTATCTTGTTTATTTCAGATCCACCCATTCTGCCATGGTATCTTGTTTATTTCAGATCCACACATTCTGCCATGATATCTTGTTTATTTCAGATCCACACATTCTGCCATGGTATTTGTTTATTTCAGATCCACCCATTCTGCCATGGTATCTTGTTTATTTCAGATCCACACATTCTGCCATGGTATTTGTTTATTTCAGATCCACACATTCTGCCATGGTATTTGTTTATTTCAGATCCACACATTCTGCCATGATATCTTGTTTATTTCAGATCCACACATTCTGCCATGGTATTTGTTTATTTCAGATCCACACATTCTGCCATGATATCTTGTTTATTTCAGATCCACACATTCTGCCATGGTATTTGTTTATTTCAGATCCACACATTCTGCCATGATATCTTGTTTATTTCAGATCCACACATTCTGCCATGATATCTTGTTTATTTCAGATCCACACATTCTGCCATGGTATTTGTTTATTTCAGATCCACACATTCTGCCATGGTATCTTGTTTATTTCAGATCCACACATTCTGCCATGGTATCTTGTTTATTTCAGCTACACACATTCTGCCATGATATCTTGTTTATTTCAGATCCACACATTCTGCCATGGTATCTTGTTTATTTCAGATCCACACATTCTGCCATGGTATCTTGTTTATTTCAGCTACACACATTCTGCCATGATATCTTGTTTATTTCAGATCCACACATTCTGCCATGATATCTTGTTTATTTCAGATCCACACATTCTGCCATGGTATCTTGTTTATTTCAGCTACACACATTCTGCCATGATATCTTGTTTATTTCAGATCCACACATTCTGCCATGGTATTTGTTTATTTCAGATCCACACATTCTGCCATGGTATTTGTTTATTTCAGATCCACACATTCTGCCATGATATCTTGTTTATTTCAGATCCACACATTCTGCCATGATATCTTGTTTATTTCAGCTACACACATTCTGCCATGATATCTTGTTTATTTCAGCTACAAACATTCTGCCATGATATCTTGTTTATTTCAGATCCACACATTCTGCCATGATATCTTGTTTATTTCAGATCCACACATTCTGCCATGGAATCTTGTTTATTTCAGATCCACACATTCTGCCATGGTATCTTGTTTATTTCAGCTACACACATTCTGCCATGATATCTTGTTTATTTCAGATCCACACATTCTGCCATGATATCTTGTTTATTTCAGATCCACACATTCTGCCATGGTATCTTGTTTATTTCAGATCCACACATTCTGCCATGGTATCTTGTTTATTTCAGATCCACACATTCTGCCATGATATCTTGTTTATTTCAGATCCACACATTCTGCCATGGTATCTTGTTTATTTCAGATCCACACATTCTGCCATGGTATCTTGTTTATTTCAGATCCACACATTCTGCCATGGTATCTTGTTTATTTCAGATCCACCCATTCTGCCATGGTATCTTGTTTATTTCAGATACACACATTCTGCCATGGTATCTTGTTTATTTCACATCCACACATTCTGCCATGGTATCTTGTTTATTTCAGATCCACACATTCTGCCATGGTATCTTGTTTATTTCAGATCCACACATTCTGCCATGGTATCTTGTTTATTTCAGATCCACACATTCTGCCATGATATCTTGTTTATTTCAGATCCACACATTCTGCCATGGTATTTGTTTATTTCAGATCCACACATTCTGCCATGGTATTTGTTTATTTCAGATCCACACATTCTGCCATGATATCTTGTTTATTTCAGATCCACACATTCTGCCATGGTATTTGTTTATTTCAGATCCACACATTCTGCCATGATATCTTGTTTATTTCAGATCCACACATTCTGCCATGATATCTTGTTTATTTCAGATCCACACATTCTGCCATGGTATTTGTTTATTTCAGATCCACACATTCTGCCATGGTATCTTGTTTATTTCAGATCCACACATTCTGCCATGGTATCTTGTTTATTTCAGCTACACACATTCTGCCATGATATCTTGTTTATTTCAGATCCACACATTCTGCCATGGTATCTTGTTTATTTCAGATCCACACATTCTGCCATGGTATCTTGTTTATTTCAGCTACACACATTCTGCCATGATATCTTGTTTATTTCAGATCCACACATTCTGCCATGATATCTTGTTTATTTCAGATCCACACATTCTGCCATGGTAT
This sequence comes from Heterodontus francisci, assembly GCF_036365525.1. Lineage (NCBI taxonomy): Eukaryota > Metazoa > Chordata > Chondrichthyes > Heterodontiformes > Heterodontidae > Heterodontus > Heterodontus francisci. The sequence continues at coordinate 5,462,070 of NC_090401.1, forward strand.
CTTGTTTATTTCAGCTACACACATTCTGCCATGATATCTTGTTTATTTCAGATCCACACATTCTGCCATGGTATTTGTTTATTTCAGATCCACACATTCTGCCATGGTATTTGTTTATTTCAGATCCACACATTCTGCCATGATATCTTGTTTATTTCAGATCCACACATTCTGCCATGATATCTTGTTTATTTCAGCTACACACATTCTGCCATGATATCTTGTTTATTTCAGCTACACACATTCTGCCATGATATCTTGTTTATTTCAGATCCACACATTCTGCCATGATATCTTGTTTATTTCAGATCCACACATTCTGCCATGGAATCTTGTTTATTTCAGATCCACACATTCTGCCATGGTATCTTGTTTATTTCAGCTACACACATTCTGCCATGATATCTTGTTTATTTCAGATCCACACATTCTGCCATGATATCTTGTTTATTTCAGATCCACACATTCTGCCATGGTATCTTGTTTATTTCAGATCCACACATTCTGCCATGGTATCTTGTTTATTTCAGATCCACACATTCTGCCATGATATCTTGTTTATTTCAGATCCACACATTCTGCCATGGTATCTTGTTTATTTCAGATCCACACATTCTGCCATGGTATCTTGTTTATTTCAGATCCACACATTCTGCCATGGTATCTTGTTTATTTCAGATCCACCCATTCTGCCATGGTATCTTGTTTATTTCAGATACACACATTCTGCCATGGTATCTTGTTTATTTCAGATCCACACATTCTGCCATGGTATCTTGTTTATTTCAGATCCACACATTCTGCCATGATATCTTGTTTATTTCAGATCCACACATTCTGCCATGGTATCTTGTTTATTTCAGATCCACACATTCTGCCATGGTATCTTGTTTATTTCAGATCCACACATTCTGCCATGGTATCTTGTTTATTTCAGATCCACACATTCTGCCATGGTATCTTGTTTATTTCAGATCCACACATTCTGCCATGGTATCTTGTTTATTTCAGATCCACACATTCTGCCTTGGTATCTTGTTTATTTCAGATCCACCCATTCTGCCATGGTATCTTGTTTATTTCAGATACACACATTCTGCCATGGTATCTTGTTTATTTCACATCCACACATTCTGCCATGGTATCTTGTTTATTTCAGATCCACACATTCTGCCATGGTATCTTGTTTATTTCAGATCCACACATTCTGCCATGGTATCTTGTTTATTTCAGATCCACACATTCTGCCATGATATCTTGTTTATTTCAGATCCACACATTCTGCCATGGTATTTGTTTATTTCAGATCCACACATTCTGCCATGGTATTTGTTTATTTCAGATCCACACATTCTGCCATGATATCTTGTTTATTTCAGATCCACACATTCTGCCATGGTATTTGTTTATTTCAGATCCACACATTCTGCCATGATATCTTGTTTATTTCAGATCCACACATTCTGCCATGATATCTTGTTTATTTCAGATCCACACATTCTGCCATGGTATTTGTTTATTTCAGATCCACACATTCTGCCATGGTATCTTGTTTATTTCACATCCACACATTCTGCCATGGTATCTTGTTTATTTCAGCTACACACATTCTGCCATGATATCTTGTTTATTTCAGATCCACACATTCTGCCATGGTATCTTGTTTATTTCAGATCCACACATTCTGCCATGGTATCTTGTTTATTTCAGCTACACACATTCTGCCATGATATCTTGTTTATTTCAGATCCACACATTCTGCCATGATATCTTGTTTATTTCAGATCCACACATTCTGCCATGGTATCTTGTTTATTTCAGCTACACACATTCTGCCATGATATCTTGTTTATTTCAGATCCACACATTCTGCCATGGTATTTGTTTATTTCAGATCCACACATTCTGCCATGGTATTTGTTTATTTCAGATCCACACATTCTGCCATGATATCTTGTTTATTTCAGATCCACACATTCTGCCATGATATCTTGTTTATTTCAGCTACACACATTCTGCCATGATATCTTGTTTATTTCAGCTACACACATTCTGCCATGATATCTTGTTTATTTCAGATCCACACATTCTGCCATGATATCTTGTTTATTTCAGATCCACACATTCTGCCATGGAATCTTGTTTATTTCAGATCCACACATTCTGCCATGGTATCTTGTTTATTTCAGCTACACACATTCTGCCATGATATCTTGTTTATTTCAGATCCACACATTCTGCCATGATATCTTGTTTATTTCAGATCCACACATTCTGCCATGGTATCTTGTTTATTTCAGATCCACACATTCTGCCATGGTATCTTGTTTATTTCAGATCCACACATTCTGCCATGATATCTTGTTTATTTCAGATCCACACATTCTGCCATGGTATCTTGTTTATTTCAGATCCACACATTCTGCCATGGTATCTTGTTTATTTCAGATCCACACATTCTGCCATGGTATCTTGTTTATTTCAGATCCACCCATTCTGCCATGGTATCTTGTTTATTTCAGATACACACATTCTGCCATGGTATCTTGTTTATTTCACATCCACACATTCTGCCATGGTATCTTGTTTATTTCAGATCCACACATTCTGCCATGGTATCTTGTTTATTTCAGATCCACACATTCTGCCATGGTATCTTGTTTATTTCAGATCTACACATTCTGCCATGGTATTTGTTTATTTCAGATCCACACATTCTGCCATGGTATTTGTTTATTTTAGATCCACACATTCTGCCATGGTATTTGTTTATTTCAGATCCACACATTCTGCCATGATATCTTGTTTATTTCAGATCCACACATTCTGCCATGATATCTTGTTTATTTCAGATCCACACATTCTGCCATGGTATTTGTTTATTTCAGATCCACACATTCTGCCATGGTATTTGTTTATTTCAGATCCACACATTCTGCCATGGTATTTGTTTATTTCAGATCCACACATTCTGCCATGGTATTTGTTTATTTCAGATCCACACATTCTGCCATGATATCTTGTTTATTTCAGATCCACACATTCTGCCATGGTATTTGTTTATTTCAGATCCACACATTCTGCCATGATATCTTGTTTATTTCAGATCCACACATTCTGCCATGGTATTTGTTGATTTCAGATCCACACATTCTGCCATGGTATTTGTTTATTTCAGATCCACACATTCTGCCATGGTATTTGTTTATTTCAGATCCACACATTCTGCCATGATATCTTGTTTATTTCAGATCCACACATTCTGCCATGGTATCTTGTTTATTTCAGATCCACACATTCTGCCATGGTATCTTGTTTATTTCAGCGACATACATTCTGCTATGATATCTTGTTTATTTCAGATCCACACATTCTGCCATGGTATCTTGTTTATTTCAGCGACACACATTCTGCCATGATATCTTGTTTATTTCAGATCCACACATTCTGCCATGGTATCTTGTTTATTTCAGATCCACACATTCTGCCATGGTATCTTGTTTATTTCAGATCCACACATTCTGCCATGGTATCTTGTTTATTTCAGCTACACACATTCTGCCATGATATCTTGTTTATTTCAGATCCACACATTCTGCCATGATATCTTGTTTATTTCAGATCCACACATTCTGCCATGGTATCTTGTTTATTTCAGATCCACACATTCTGCCATGGTATCTTGTTTATTTCAGATACACACATTCTGCCATGGTATCTTGTTTCTTTCAGCTACACACATTCTGCCATGATATCTTGCTTATTTCAGATCCACACATTCTGCCATGGTATTTGTTTATTTCAGATCCACACATTCTGCCATGATATCTTGTTTATTTCAGATCCACACATTCTGCCATGATATCTTGTTTATTTCAGCTACACACATTCTGCCATGATATCTTGTTTATTTCAGATCCACACATTCTGCCATGGTATCTTGTTTATTTCAGATCCACACATTCTGCCATGATATCTTGTTTATTTCAGCTACACACATTCTGCCATGGTATCTTGTTTATTTCAGATCCACACATTCTCCCATGGTATCTTGTTTATTTCAGCTACACACATTCTGCCATGATATCTTGTTTATTTCAGCTACACACATTCTGCCATGATATCTTGTTTATTTCAGATCCACACATTCTGCCATGGTATCTTGTTTATTTCAGATCCACACATTCTGCCATGATATCTTGTTTATTTCAGCTACACACATTCTGCCATGGTATCTTGTTTATTTCAGATCCACACATTCTGCCATGGTATCTTGTTTATTTCAGCTACACACATTCTGCCATGATATCTTGTTTATTTCAGATCCACACATTCTGCCATGATATCTTGTTTATTTCAGCTACACACATTCTGCCATGGTATCTTGTTTATTTCAGATCCACACATTCTGCCATGGTATCTTGTTTATTTCAGATCCACACATTCTGCCATGGTATCTTGTTTATTTCAGCTACACACATTCTGCCATGATATCTTGTTTATTTCAGATCCACACATTCTGCCATGGTATCTTGTTTATTTCAGATCCACACATTCTGCCATGGTATCTTGTTTATTTCAGCTACACACATTCTGCCATGATATCTTGTTTATTTCAGATCCACACATTCTGCCATGATATCTTGTTTATTTCAGATCCACACATTCTGCCATGGCATCTTGTTTATTTCAGATCCACACATTCTGCCATGGTATCTTGTTTATTTCAGATCCACACATTCTGCCATGGTATCTTGTTTATTTCAGCTACACACATTCTGCCATGATATCTTGTTTATTTCAGATCCACACATTCTGCCATGGTATTTGTTTATTACAGATCCACACATTCTGCCATGATATCTTGTTTATTTCAGATCCACACATTCTGCCATGATATCTTGTTTATTTCAGCTACACACATTCTGCCATGATATCTTGTTTATTTCAGATCCACACATTCTGCCATGGTATCTTGTTTATTTCAGATCCACACATTCTGCCATGGTATCTTGTTTATTTCAGCTACACACATTCTGCCATGATATCTTGTTTATTTCAGATCCACACATTCTGCCATGGTATCTTGTTTATTTCAGATCCACACATTCTGCCATGGTATCTTGTTTATTTCAGCTACACACATTCTGCCATGATATCTTGTTTATTTCAGATCCACACATTCTGCCATGGTATTTGTTTATTTCAGATCCACACATTCTGCCATGGTATTTGTTTATTTCAGATCCACACATTCTGCCATGATATCTTGTTTATTTCAGATCCACACATTCTGCCATGATATCTTGTTTATTTCAGCTACACACATTCTGCCATGATATCTTGTTTATTTCAGCTACACACATTCTGCCATGATATCTTGTTTATTTCAGATCCACACATTCTGCCATGATATCTTGTTTATTTCAGATCCACACATTCTGCCATGATATCTTGTTTATTTCAGATCCACACATTCTGCCATGATATCTTGTTTATTTCAGATCCACACATTCTGCCATGGAATCTTGTTTATTTCAGATCCACACATTCTGCCATGGTATCTTGTTTATTTCAGCTACACACATTCTGCCATGATATCCTGTTTATTAAATATCCACACATTCTGCCATGATATCTTGTTTATTTCAGATCCACACATTCTGCCATGGTATCTTGTTTATTTCAGATCCACACATTCTGCCATGGTATCTTGTTTATTTCAGATCCACACATTCTGCCATGATATCTTGTTTATTTCAGATCCACACATTCTGCCATGGTATCTTGTTTATTTCAGATCCACACATTCTGCCATGGTATCTTGTTTATTTCAGACCCACACATTCTGCCATGGTATCTTGTTTCTTTCAGATCCACCCATTCTGCCATGATATTTGTTTATTTCAGATCCACACATTCTGCCATGGTATTTGTTTATTTCAGATCCACACATTCTGCCATGGTATCTTGTTTATTTCAGATCCACACATTCTGCCATGGTATCTTGTTTATTTCAGATCCACACATTCTGCCATGGTATTTGTTTATTTCAGATCCACACATTCTGCCATGGTATTTGTTTATTTCAGATCCACACATTCTGCCATGGTATCTTGTTTATTTCAGATCCACACATTCTGCCATGGTATCTTGTTTATTTCAGCTACACACATTCTGCCATGATATCTTGTTTATTTCAGATCCACACATTCTGCCATGATATCTTGTTTATTTCAGATCCACACATTCTGCCATGGTATCTTGTTTATTTCAGATCCACACATTCTGCCATGGTATCTTGTTTATTTCAGATCCACACATTCTGCCATGGTATCTTGTTTATTTCAGCTACACACATTCTGCCATGATATCTTGTTTATTTCAGATCCACACATTCTGCCATGGTATTTGTTTATTTCAGATCCACACATTCTGCCATGATATCTTGTTTATTTCAGATCCACACATTCTGCCATGATATCTTGTTTATTTCAGCTACACACATTCTGCCATGATATCTTGTTTATTTCAGATCCACACATTCTGCCATGGTATCTTGTTTATTTCAGATCCACACATTCTGCCATGGTATCTTGTTTATTTCAGCTACACACATTCTGCCATGATATCTTGTTTATTTCAGATCCACACATTCTGCCATGGTATCTATTTATTTCAGATCCACACATTCTGCCATGGTATCTTGTTTATTTCAGCTACACACATTCTGCCATGATATCTTGTTTATTTCAGATCCTCACATTCTTCCATGGTATTTGTTTATTTCAGATCCACACATTCTGCCATGGTATTTGTTTATTTCAGATCCACACATTCTGCCATGATATCTTGTTTATTTCAGATCCACACATTCTGCCATGATATCTTGTTTATTTCAGCTACACACATTCTGCCATGATATCTTGTTTATTTCAGATCCACACATTCTGCCATGGTATCTTGTTTATTTCAGATCCACACATTCTGCCATGGTATCTTGTTTATTTCAGCTACACACATTCTGCCATGATATCTTGTTTATTTCAGATCCACACATTCTGCCATGGTATTTGTTTATTTCAGATCCACACATTCTGCCATGGTATTTGTTTATTTCAGATCCACACATTCTGCCATGATATCTTGTTTATTTCAGATCCACACATTCTGCCATGATATCTTGTTTATTTCAGCTACACACATTCTGCCATGATATCTTGTTTATTTCAGCTACACACATTCTGCCATGATATCTTGTTTATTTCAGATCCACACATTCTGCCATGATATCTTGTTTATTTCAGATCCACACATTCTGCCATGACATCTTGTTTATTTCAGATCCACACATTCTGCCATGATATCTTGTTTATTTCAGATCCACACATTCTGCCATGGAATCTTGTTTATTTCAGATCCACACATTCTGCCATGGTATCTTGTTTATTTCAGCTACACACATTCTGCCATGATATCCTGTTTATTAAATATCCACACATTCTGCCATGATATCTTGTTTATTTCAGATCCACACATTCTGCCATGGTATCTTGTTTATTTCAGATCCACACATTCTGCCATGGTATCTTGTTTATTTCAGATCCACACATTCTGCCATGATATCTTGTTTATTTCAGATCCACACATTCTGCCATGGTATCTTGTTTCTTTCAGATCCACACATTCTGCCATGGTATCTTGTTTATTTCAGATCCACACATTCTGCCATGGTATCTTGTTTCTTTCAGATCCACCCATTCTGCCATGATATTTGTTTATTTCAGATCCACACATTCTGCCATGGTATTTGTTTATTTCAGATCCACACATTCTGCCATGGTATCTTGTTTATTTCAGATCCACACATTCTGCCATGGTATCTTGTTTATTTCAGATCCACACATTCTGCCATGGTATTTGTTTATTTCAGATCCACACATTCTGCCATGGTATTTGTTTATTTCAGATCCACACATTCTGCCATGGTATCTTGTTTATTTCAGATCCACACATTCTGCCATGGTATCTTGTTTATTTCAGCTACACACATTCTGCCATGATATCTTGTTTATTTCAGATCCACACATTCTGCCATGATATCTTGTTTATTTCAGATCCACACATTCTGCCATGGTATCTTGTTTATTTCAGATCCACACATTCTGCCATGGTATCTTGTTTATTTCAGATCCACACATTCTGCCATGGTATCTTGTTTATTTCAGCTACACACATTCTGCCATGATATCTTGTTTATTTCAGATCCACACATTCTGCCATGGTATTTGTTTATTTCAGATCCACACATTCTGCCATGATATCTTGTTTATTTCAGATCCACACATTCTGCCATGATATCTTGTTTATTTCAGCTACACACATTCTGCCATGATATCTTGTTTATTTCAGATCCACACATTCTGCCATGGTATCTTGTTTATTTCAGATCCACACATTCTGCCATGGTATCTTGTTTATTTCAGCTACACACATTCTGCCATGATATCTTGTTTATTTCAGATCCACACATTCTGCCATGGTATCTTGTTTATTTCAGATCCACACATTCTGCCATGGTATCTTGTTTATTTCAGCTACACACATTCTGCCATGATATCTTGTTTATTTCAGATCCTCACATTCTTCCATGGTATTTGTTTATTTCAGATCCACACATTCTGCCATGGTATTTGTTTATTTCAGATCCACACATTCTGCCATGATATCTTGTTTATTTCAGATCCACACATTCTGCCATGATATCTTGTTTATTTCAGCTACACACATTCTGCCATGATATCTTGTTTATTTCAGCTACACACATTCTGCCATGATATCTTGTTTATTTCAGATCCACACATTCTGCCATGATATCTTGTTTATTTCAGATCCACACATTCTGCCATGATATCTTGTTTATTTCAGATCCACACATTCTGCCATGATATCTTGTTTATTTCAGATCCACACATTCTGCCATGGAATCTTGTTTATTTCAGAGCCACACATTCTGCCATGGTATCTTGTTTATTTCAGCTACACACATTCTGCCATGATATCTTGTTTATTTCAGATCCACACATTCTGCCATGATATCTTGTTTATTTCAGATCCACACATTCTGCCATGGTATCTTGTTTATTTCAGATCCACACATTCTGCCATGGTATCGTGTTTATTTCAGATCCACACATTCTGCCATGATATCTTGTTTATTTCAGATCCACACATTCTGCCATGGTATCTTGTTTATTTCAGATCCACACATTCTGCCATGGTATCTTGTTTATTTCAGATCCACACATTCTGCCATGGTATCTTGTTTATTTCAGATCCACCCATTCTGCCATGATATTTGTTTATTTCAGATCCACACATTCTGCCATGGTATTTGTTTATTTCAGATCCACACATTCTGCCATGGTATCTTGTTTATTTCAGATCCACACATTCTGCCATGGTATCTTGTTTATTTCAGATCCACACATTCTGCCACGGTATTTGTTTATTTCAGATCCACACATTCTGCCATGGTATTTGTTTATTTCAGATCCACACATTCTGCCATGGTATCTTGTTTATTTCAGATCCACACATTCTGCCATGGTATTTGTTTATTTCAGATCCACACATTCTGCCATGATATCTTGTTTATTTCAGATCCACACATTCTGCCATGGTATCTTGTTTATTTCAGATCCACACATTCTGCCATGGTATCTTGTTTATTTCAGATCCACACATTCTGCCATGGTATTTGTTTATTTCAGATCCACACATTCTGCCATGGTATCTTGTTTATTTCAGATCCACACATTCTGCCATGGTATCTTGTTTATTTCAGATCCACACATTCTGCCATGATATCTTGTTTATTTCAGATCCACACATTCTGCCATGGTATCTTGTTTATTTCAGATCCACACATTCTGCCATGGTATTTGTTTATTTCAGATCCACACATTCTGCCATGGTATCTTGTTTATTTCAGATCCACACATTCTGTCATGGTATTTGTTTATTTCAGATCCACACATTCTGCCATGATATCTTGTTTATTTCAGATCCACACATTCTGCCATGGTATCTTGTTTATTTCAGATCCACACATTCTGCCATGGTATTTGTTTATTTCAGATCCACACATTCTGCCATGGTATTTGTTTATTTCAGATCCACACATTCTGCCATGGTATCTTGTTTATTTCAGATCCACACATTCTGCCATGGTATTTGTTTATTTCAGATCCACACATTCTGCCATGATATCTTGTTTATTTCAGATCCACACATTCTGCCATGGTATCTTGTTTATTTCAGATCCACACATTCTGCCATGGTATTTGTTTATTTCAAATCCACACATTCTGCCATGGTATCTTGTTTATTTCAGATCCACACATTCTGCCATGGTATTTGTTTATTTCAGATCCACACATTCTGCCATGATATCTTGTTTATTTCAGATCCACACATTCTGCCATGGTATTTGTTTATTTCAGATCCACACATTCTGCCATGGTATTTGTTTATTTCAGATCCACACATTCTGCCATGGTATCTTGTTTATTTCAGATCCACACATTCTGCCATGGTATTTGTGTATTTCAGATCCACACATTCTGCCATGATATCTTGTTTATTTCAGATCCACACATTCTGCCATGATATCTTGTTTATTTCAGATCCACACATTCTGCCATGGTATTTGTTTATTTCAGATCCACACATTCTGCCATGATATCTTGTTTATTTCAGATCCACACATTCTGGCATGGTATTTGTTTATTTCAGATCCACACATTCTGCCATGGTATTTGTTTATTTCAGATCCACACATTCTGCCATGATATCTTGTTTATTTCAGATCCACACATTCTGCCATGGTATTTGTTGATTTCAGATCCACACATTCTGCCATGGTATTTGTTTATTTCAGATCCACACATTCTGCCATGATATCTTGTTTATTTCAGATCCACACATTCTGCCATGATATCTTGTTTATTTCAGATCCACACATTCAGCCATGGTATTTGTTTATTTCAGATCCACACATTCTGCCATGATATCTTGTTTATTTCAGATCCACACATTCTGCCATGATATCTTGTTTATTTCAGATCCACACATTCTGCCATGGTATTTGTTTATTTCAGATCCACACATTCTGCCATGGTATTTGTTTATTTCAGATCCACACATTCTGCCATGATATCTTGTTTATTTCAGATCCACACATTCTGCCATGATATCTTGTTTATTTCAGATCCACACATTCTGCCATGGTATTTGTTTATTTCAGATCCACACATTCTGCCATGATATCTTGTTTATTTCAGATCCACACATTCTGCCATGGTATTTGTTTATTTCAGATCCACACATTCTGCCATGTTATTTGTTTATTTCAGATCCACACATTCTGCCATGATATCTTGTTTATTTCAGATCCACACATTCTGCCATGGTATTTGTTGATTTCAGATCCACACATTCTGCCATGGTATTTGTTTATTTCAGATCCACACATTCTGCCATGATATCTTGTTTATTTCAGATCCACACATTCTGCCATGGTATTTGTTTATTTCAGATCCACACATTCTGCCATGGTATTTGTTTATTTCAGATCCACACATTCTGCCATGATATCTTGTTTATTTCAGATCCACACATTCTGCCATGGTATTTGTTTATTTCAGATCCACACATTCTGCCATGATATCTTGTTTATTTCAGATCCACACATTCTGCCATGGTATTTGTTGATTTCAGATCCACACATTCTGCCATGGTATTTGTTTATTTCAGATCCACACATTCTGCCATGGTATTTGTTTATTTCAGATTCACACATTCTGCCATGATATCTTGTTTATTTCAGATCCACACATTCTGCCATGGTATCTTGTTTATTTCAGATCCACACATTCTGCCATGGTATCTTGTTTATTTCAGCGACACACATTCTGCCATGGTATCTTGTTTATTTCAGCGACACACATTCTGCCATCATATCTTGTTTATTTCAGATCCACACATTCTGCCATGGTATCTTGTTTATTTCAGATCCACACATTCTGCCATGGTATCTTGTTTATTTCAGCTACACACATTCTGCCATGATATCTTGTTTATTTCAGATCCACACATTCTGCCATGGTATCTTGTTTATTTCAGATCCACACATTCTGCCATGGTATCTTGTTTCTTTCAGCTACACACATTCTGCCATGATATCTTGTTTATTTCAGATCCACACATTCTGCCATGATATCTTGTTTATTTCAGATCCACACATTCTGCCATGGTATCTTGTTTATTTCAGATCCACACATTCTGCCATGGTATCTTGTTTATTTCAGCTACACACATTCTGCCATGATATCTTGTTTATTTCAGATCCACACATACTGCCATGGTATTTGTTTATTTCAGATCCACACATTCTGCCATGGTATTTGTTTATTTCAGATCCACACATTCTGCCATGATATCTTGTTTATTTCAGATCCACACATTCTGCCATGATATCTTGTTTATTTCAGCTACACACATTATGCCATGATATCTTGTTTATTTCAGATCCACACATTCTGCCATGGTATCTTGTTTATTTCAGATCCACACATTCTGCCATGGTATCTTGTTTATTTCAGCTACACACATTCTGCCATGATATCTTGTTTATTTCAGATCCACACATTCTGCCATGGTATCTTGTTTATTTCAGATCCACACATTCTGCCATGATATCTTGTTTATTTCAGATCCACACATTCTGCCATGGTATCTTGTTTATTTCAGATCCACACATTCTGCCATGGTATCTTGTTTATTTCAGCTACACACATTCTGCCATGATATCTTGTTTATTTCAGATCCACACATTCTGCCATGGTATTTGTTTATTTCAGATCCACACATTCTGCCATGGTATTTGTTTATTTCAGATCCACACATTCTGCCATGATATCTTGTTTATTTCAGATCCACACATTCTGCCATGGTATCTTGTTTATTTCAGATCCACACATTCTGCCATGGTATCTTGTTTATTTCAGCTACACACATTCTGCCATGGTATTTGTTTATTTCAGATCCACACATTCTGCCATGATATCTTGTTTATTTCAGATCCACACATTCTGCCATGGTATTTGTTTATTTCAGATCCACACATTCTGCCATGGTAATTGTTTATTTCAGATCCACACATTCTGCCATGGTATTTGTTTATTTCAGATCCACACATTCTGCCATGGTATTTGTTTATTTCAGATCCACACATTCTGCCATGGTATTTGTTTATTTCAGCTACACACATTCTGCCATGATATCTTGTTTATTTCAGATCCACACATTCTGCCATGGTATCTTGTTTATTTCAGATCCACACATTCTGCCATGATATCTTGTTTATTTCAGATCCACACATTCTGCCATGGTATCTTGTTTATTTCAGATCCACACATTCTGCCATGGTATCTTGTTTATTTCAGCTACACACATTCTGCCATGGTATTTGTTTATTTCAGATCCACACATTCTGCCATGATATCTTGTTTATTTCAGATCCACACATTCTGCCATGGTATTTGTTTATTTCAGATCCACACATTCTGCCATGGTATTTGTTTATTTCAGATCCACACATTCTGCCATGGTATTTGTTTATTTCAGATCCACACATTCTGCCATGGTATTTGTTTATTTCAGATCCACACATTCTGCCATGGTATTTGTTTATTTCAGCTACACACATTCTGCCATGATATCTTGTTTATTTCAGATCCACACATTCTGCCATGGTATCTTGTTTATTTCAGATCCACACATTCTGCCATGATATCTTGTTTATTTCAGATCCACACATTCTGCCATGGTATTTGTTTATTTCAGATCCACACATTCTGCCATGATATCTTGTTTATTTCAGATCCACACATTCTGCCATGGTATCTTGTTTATTTCAGATCCACACATTCTGCCATGGTATCTTGTTTATTTCAGATCCACCCATTCTGCCATGGTATCTTGTTTATTTCAGATCCACACATTCTGCCATGGTATCTTGTTTATTTCAGATCCACACATTCTGCCATGGTATCTTGTTTATTTCAGATCCACACATTCTGCCATGGTATCTTGTTTATTTCAGATCCACACATTCTGCCATGATATCTTGCTTATTTCAGATCCACACATTCTGCCATGATATCTTGTTTATTTCAGATCCACACATTCTGCCATGATATCTTGTTTATTTCAGATCCACACATTCTGCCATGGTATCTTGTTTATTTCAGATCCACACATTCTGCCATGGTATCTTGTTTATTTCAGATCCACACATTCTGCCATGGTATCTTGTTTATTTCAGATCCACACATTCTGCCATGGTATCTTGTTTATTTCAGATCCACACATTCTGCCATGGTATCTTGTTTATTTCAGATCCACACATTCTGCCATGGTATCTTGTTTATTTCAGATCCACGCATTCTGCCATGGTATCTTGTTTATTTCAGATCCACACATTCTGCCATGGTATCTTGTTTATTTCAGATCCACACATTCTGCCATGGTATTTGTTTATTTCAGATCCACACATTCTGCCATGATATCTTGTTTATTTCAGATCCACACATTCTGCCATGGTATCTTGTTTATTTCAGATCCACACATTCTGCCATGGTATCATGTTTATTTCAGATCCACACATTCTGCCATGGTATTTGTTTATTTCAGATCCACACATGATGCCATGGTATTTGTTTATTTCAGATCCACACATTCTGCCACGGTATTTGTTTATTTCAGATCCACACATTCTGCCATGATATCTTGTTTATTTCAGATCCACACATTCTGCCATGGTATTTGTTTATTTCAGATCCACACATTCTGCCATGGTATTTGTTTATTTCAGATCCACACATTCTGCCATGGTATCTTGTTTATTTCAGATCCACACATTTTGCCATGGTATCTTGTTTATTTCAGCTACACACATTCTGCCATGATATCTTGTTTATTTCAGATCCACACATTCTGCCATGGTATTTGTTTATTTCAGATCCACACATTCTGCCATGGTATTTGTTTATTTCAGATCCACACATTCTGCCATGATATCTTGTTTATTTCAGATCCACACATTCTGCCATGATATCTTGTGTATTTCAGCTACACTCATTCTGCCATGATATCTTGTTTATTTCAGATCCACACATTCTGCCATGATATCTTGTTTATTTCAGATCCACACATTCTGCCATGGTATTTGTTTATTTCAGATCCACACATTCTGCCATGGTATTTGTTTATTTCAGATCCACACATTCTGCCATGATATCTTGTTTATTTCAGATCCACACATTCTGCCATGATATCTTGTTTATTTCAGATCCACACATTCTGCCATGATATCTTGTTTATTTCAGATCCACACATTCTGCCATGATATCTTGTTTATTTCAGATCCACACATTCTGCCATGATATCTTGTTTATTTCAGATCCACACATTCTGCCATGATATCTTGTTTATTTCTGATCCACACATTCTGTCATGATATCTTGTTTATTTCAGATCCACACATTCTGCCATGGTATTTGTTTATTTCAGATCCACACATTCTGCCATGATATCTTGTTTATTTCAGATCCACACATTCTGCCATGGTATCTTGTTTATTTCAGATCCACACATTCTGCCATGGTATCTTGTTTATTTCAGCTACACACATTCTGCCATGGTATTTGTTTATTTCAGATCCACACATTCTGCCATGATATCTTGTTTATTTCAGATCCACACATTCTGCCATGGTATTTGTTTATTTCAGATCCACACATTCTGCCATGGTATTTGTTTATTTCAGATCCACACATTCTGCCATGGTATTTGTTTATTTCAGATCCACACATTCTGCCATGGTATTTGTTTATTTCAGATCCACACATTCTGCCATGGTATTTGTTTATTTCAGATCCACACATTCTGCCATGGTATTTGTTTATTTCAGATCCACACATTCTGCCATGGTATTTGTTTATTTCAGCTACACACATTCTGCCATGATATCTTGTTTATTTCAGATCCACACATTCTGCCATGGTATCTTGTTTATTTCAGATCCACACATTCTGCCATGATATCTTGTTTATTTCAGATCCACACATTCTGCCATGGTATTTGTTTATTTCAGATCCACACATTCTGCCATGATATCTTGTTTATTTCAGATCCACACATTCTGCCATGGTATCTTGTTTATTTCAGATCCACACATTCTGCCATGGTATCTTGTTTATTTCAGATCCACCCATTCTGCCATGGTATCTTGTTTATTTCAGATCCACACATTCTGCCATGGTATCTTGTTTATTTCAGATCCACACATTCTGCCATGGTATCTTGTTTATTTCAGATCCACACATTCTGCCATGGTATCTTGTTTATTTCAGATCCACACATTCTGCCATGATATCTTGCTTATTTCAGATCCACACATTCTGCCATGATATCTTGTTTATTTCAGATCCACACATTCTGCCATGGTATCTTGTTTATTTCAGATCCACACATTCTGCCATGGTATCTTGTTTATTTCAGATCCACACATTCTGCCATGGTATCTTGTTTATTTCAGATCCACCCATTCTGCCATGGTATCTTGTTTATTTCAGATCCACACATTCTGCCATGGTATCTTGTTTATTTCAGATCCACACATTCTGGCATGGTATCTTGTTTATTTCAGATCCACACATTCTGCCATGGTATCTTGTTTATTTCAGATCCACACATTCTGCCATGGTATCTTGTTTATTTCAGATCCACGCATTCTGCCATGGTATCTTGTTTATTTCAGATCCACACATTCTGCCATGGTATTTGGTTATTTCAGATCCACACATTCTGCCATGGTATTTGTTTATTTCAGATCCACACATTCTGCCATGATATCTTGTTTATTTCAGATCCACACATTCTGCCATGGTATCTTGTTTATTTCAGATCCACACATTCTGCCATGGTATTTGTTTATTTCAGATCCACACATGATGCCATGGTATTTGTTTATTTCAGATCCACACATTCTGCCACGGTATTTGTTTATTTCAGATCCACACATTCTGCCATGATATCTTGTTTATTTCAGATCCACACATTCTGCCATGGTATTTGTTTATTTCAGATCCACACATTCTGCCATGGTATTTGTTTATTTCAGATCCACACATTCTGCCATGGTATTTGTTTATTTCAGATCCACACATTCTGCCATGGTATCTTGTTTATTTCAGATCCACACATTCTGCCATGGTATCTTGTTTATTTCAGCTACACACATTCTGCCATGATATTTTTTTTATTTCAGATCCACACATTCTGCCATGGTATCTTGTTTATTTCAGATCCACACATTCTGCCATGGTATCTTGTTTATTTCAGCTACACACATTCTGTCATGATATCTTGTTTATTTGAGATCCACACATTCTGCCATGATATCTTGTTTATTTCAGCTACACACATTCTGCCATGATATTTTTTTTATTTCAGATCCACACATTCTGTCATGATATCTTGTTTATTTCAGCTACACACATTCTGTCATGACATCTTGTTTATTTCAGATCCACACATTCTGCCATGGTATCTTGTTTATTTCAGCTACACACATTCTGTCATGATATCTTGTTTATTTCAGATCCACACATTCTGCCATGATATCTTGTTTATTTCAGCTACACACATTCTGCCATGATATTTTGTTTATTTCAGATCCACACATTCTGCCATGATATCTTGTTTATTTCAGCTACACACATTCTGCCATGGTATCTTGTTTATTTCAGATCCACACATTCTGCCATGGTATCTTGTTTATTTCAGATCCACACATTCTGCCATGGTATCTTGTTTATTTCAGATCCACACATTCTGCCATGGTATCTTGTTTATTTCAGATCCACACATTCTGCCATGATATCTTGCTTATTTCAGATCCACACATTCTGCCATGATATCTTGTTTATTTCAGATCCACACATTCTGCCATGATATCTTGTTTATTTCAGATCCACACATTCTGCCATGGTATCTTGTTTATTTCAGATCCACACATTCTGCCATGGTATCTTGTTTATTTCAGATCCACACATTCTGCCATGGTATCTTGTTTATTTCAGATCCACCCATTCTGCCATGGTATCTTGTTTATTTCAGATCCACACATTCTGCCATGGTATCTTGTTTATTTCAGATCCACACATTCTGCCATGGTATCTTGTTTATTTCAGATCCACACATTCTGCCATGGTATCTTGTTTATTTCAGATCCACACATTCTGCCATGGTATCTTGTTTATTTCAGATCCACGCATTCTGCCATGGTATCTTGTTTATTTCAGATCCACACATTCTGCCATGGTATTTGTTTATTTCAGATCCACACATTCTGCCATGGTATTTGTTTATTTCAGATCCACACATTCTGCCATGATATCTTGTTTATTTCAGATCCACACATTCTGCCATGGTATCTTGTTTATTTCAGATCCACACATTCTGCCATGGTATCTTGTTTATTTCAGATCCACACATTCTGCCATGGTATTTGTTTATTTCAGATCCACACATGATGCCATGGTATTTGTTTATTTCAGATCCACACATTCTGCCACGGTATTTGTTTATTTCAGATCCACACATTCTGCCATGATATCTTGTTTATTTCAGATCCACACATTCTGCCATGGTATTTGTTTATTTCAGATCCACACATTCTGCCATGGTATTTGTTTATTTCAGATCCACACATTCTGCCATGGTATTTGTTTATTTCAGATCCACACATTCTGCCATGGTATTTGTTTATTTCAGATCCACACATTCTGCCATGATATTTTTTTTATTTCAGATCCACACATTCTGCCATGGTATCTTGTTTATTTCAGATCCACACATTCTGCCATGGTATCTTGTTTATTTCAGCTACACACATTCTGCCATGATATTTTTTTTATTTCAGATCCACACATTCTGCCATGGTATCTTGTTTATTTCAGATCCACACATTCTGCCATGGTATCTTGTTTATTTCAGCTACACACATTCTGTCATGATATCTTGTTTATTTGAGATCCACACATTCTGCCATGATATCTTGTTTATTTCAGCTACACACATTCTGCCATGATATTTTTTTTATTTCAGATCCACACATTCTGTCATGATATCTTGTTTATTTCAGCTACACACATTCTGTCATGACATCTTGTTTATTTCAGATCCACACATTCTGCCATGATATCTTGTTTATTTCAGCTACACACATTCTGTCATGATATCTTGTTTATTTCAGATCCACACATTCTGCCATGATATCTTGTTTATTTCAGCTACACACATTCTGCCATGATATTTTTTTTATTTCAGATCCACACATTCTGCCATGATATCTTGTTTATTTCAGCTACACACATTGTGCCATGATATTTTTTTTATTTCAGATCCACACATTCTGCCATGGTATCTTGTTTATTTCAGATCCACACATTCTGTCATGATATCTTGTTTATTTCTGATCCACACATTCTGCCATGGTATCTTGTTTATTTCAGATCCACACATTCTGCCATGATATCTTGTTTATTTCTGATCCACACATTCTGCCATGATATCTTGTTTATTTCAGATCCACACATTCTGCCATGATATCTTGTTTTTTTCAGCTACACACATTCTGCCATGATATCTTGTTTATTTCAGATCCACACATTCTGCCATGATATCTTGTTTTTTTCAGCTACACACATTCTGCAATGATATTTTTTTTATTTCATCTACTCACATTCTGCCATGATATCTTGTTTATTTCAGATCCACACATTCTGCCATGATATTTTTTTTATTTCAGATCCACACATTCTGCCATGATATCTTGTTTATTTCAGATCCACACATTCTGCCATGATATTTTTTTTATTTCAGATCCACACATTCTGCCATGATATCTTGTTTATTTCAGCTACACACATTCTGTCATGATATCTTGTTTATTTCAGCTACACACATTCTGTCATGATATCTTGTTTATTTCAGATCCACACATTCTGCCATGAAATCTTGTTTATTTCAGCTACACACATTCTGTCATGATATCTTGTTTATTTCAGATCCACACATTCTGCTATGATATTTTTTTAATTTCAGATCCACACATTCTGCCATGATATCTTGTTTATTTCAGATCCACACATTCTGCCATGATATTTTTTTAATTTCAGATCCACACATTCTGACATGGTATTTGTTTATTTCAGATCCACACATTCTGCCATGATATCTTGTTTATTTCAGATCCACACATTCTGCCATGATATCTTGTTTATTTCAGATCCACACATTCTGCCATGATATCTTGTTTATTTCAGATCCACACATTCTGCCATGGTATCTTGTTTATTTCAGATCCACACATTCTGCCATGGTATCTTGTTTATTTCAGATCCACACATTCTGCCATGGTATCTTGTTTATTTCAGATCCACACATTCTGCCATGGTATCTTGTTTATTTCAGATTCACACATTCTGTCATGATATCTTGTTTATTTCAGATCCACACATTCTGCCATGATATCTTGTTTATTTCAGATCCACACATTCTGCCATGATATCTTGTTTATTTCAGATCCACACATTCTGCCATGATATCTTGTTTATTTCAGATCCACACATTCTGCCATGGTATCTTGTTTATTTCAGATCCACACATTCTGCCATGATATCTTGTTTATTTCAGATCCACACATTCTGCCATGGTATCTTGTTTATTTCAGATCCACACATTCTGCCATGGTATCTTGTTTATTTCAGATTCACACATTCTGCCATGATATCTTGTTTATTTCAGCTGCACACATTCTGTCATGATATCTTGTTTATTTCAGATTCACACATTCTGCCATGATATCTTGTTTATTTCAGATCCACACATTCTGCCATGATATCTTGTTTATTTCAGATCCACACATTCTGCCATGATATTTTTTTTATTTCAGATCCACACATTCTGCCATGATATCTTGTTTATTTCAGATCCACACATTCTGCCATGATATCTTGTTTATTTCAGCTACACACATTCTGTCATGATATCTTGTTTATTTCAGATCCACACATTCTGCCATGATATCTTGTTTATTTCAGCTACACACATTCTGTCATGATATGTTGTTTATTTCAGATCCACACATTCTGCCATGATATTTTTTTTATTTCAGATCCACACATTCTGCCATGATATCTTGTTTATTTCAGATCCACACATTCTGCCATGATATCTTGTTTATTTCAGATGCACACATTCTGCCATGATATCTTGTTTATTTCAGATCCACACATTCTGCCATGGTATCTTGTTTATTTCAGATCCACACATTCTGCCATGGTATCTTGCTTATTTCAGATCCACACATTCTGCCATGATATCTTGTTTATTTCAGATCCACACATTCTGCCATGGTATCTTGTTTATTTCAGATCCACACATTCTGCCATGGTATCTTGCTTATTTCAGATCCACACATTCTGCCATGATATCTTGTTTATTTCAGATCCACATATTCTGCCATGATATTTTTTTTATTTTAGATCCACACATTCTGCCATGATATCTTGTTTATTTCAGATCCACACATTCTGCCATGATATCTTGTTTATTTCAGATCCACACATTCTGCCATGATATCTTGTTTATTTCAGATCCACACATTCTGCCATGATATTTTTTTTATTTCAGATCCACACATTCTGCCAGGATATCTTGGTTATTTCAGATCCACACATTCTGCCATGATATTTTGTTTATTTCTGATCCACACATTCTGTCATGATATCTTGTTTATTTCAGATTCACACATTCTGCCATGATATCTTGTTTATTTCTGATCCACACATTCTGCCATGATATCTTGTTTATTTCAGATCCACACATTCTGCCATGATATCTTGTTTATTTCAGCTACACACATTCTGCCATGATATCTTGTTTATTTCAGATCCACCTATTCTGCCATGATATCTTGTTTATTTCAGATCCACACATTCAGCCAGGATATATTGTTTATTTCAGATCCACACATTCTGCCATGATATCTTGTTTATTTCTGATCCACACATTCTGTCATGATATCTTGTTTATTTCAGCTCCACACATTCTGCCATGATATCTTGTTTATTTCTGATCCACACATTCTGCCATGATATCTTGTTTATTTCAGATCCACACATTCTGCCATGATATCTTGTTTATTTCAGCTACACACATTCTGCCATGATATCTTGTTTATTTCAGATCCACACATTCTGTCATGATATCTTGTTTATTTCAGATCCACACATTCTGCCATGGTATCTTGTTTATTTCAGATCCACCTATTCTGCCATGATATCTTGTTTATTTCAGATCCACACATTCAGCCAGGATATATTGTTTATTTCAGATCCACACATTCTGCCATGATATCTTGTTTATTTCTGATCCACACATTCTGTCATGATATCTTGTTTATTTCAGATCCACACATTCTGCCATGATATCTTGTTTATTTCAGATCCACACATTCTGCCATGATATCTTGTTTATTTCAGATCCACACATTCTGTCATGATATCTTGTTTATTTCAGATCCACACATTCTGCCATGATATCTTGTTTATTTCAGATCCACACATTCTGCCATGATATCTTGTTTATTTCAGATCCACACATTCTGCCATGATATCTTGTTTATTTCAGATCCACACATTCTGCCATGATATCTTGTTTATTTCAGATCCACACATTCTGTCATGATATCTTGTTTATTTCAGATCCACACGTTCTGCCATGATATCTTGTTTATTTCAGATCCACACATTCTGTCATGATATCTTCTTTATTTCAGATCCACACATTCTGCCATGATATCTTGTTTATTTCAGCTACACACATTCTGCCATGATATTTTTTTTATTTCAGATCCACACATTCTGCCATGATATCTTGTTTATTTCAGCTACACACATTCTGCCATGATATTTTTTTTATTTCAGATCCACACATTCTGCCATGGTATCTTGTTTATTTCAGATCCACACATTCTGTCATGATATCTTGTTTATTTCTGATCCACACATTCTGCCATGGTATCTTGTTTATTTCAGATCCACACATTCTGTCATGATATCTTGTTTATTTCAGATCCACACATTCTGCCATGGTATCTTGTTTATTTCAGATCCACACATTCTGCCATGATATCTTGTTTATTTCAGATCCACACATTCTGCCATGGTATTTGTTTATTTCAGATCCACACATTCTGCCATGGTATCTTGTTTATTTCAGATCCACACATTCTGTCATAATATCTTGTTTATTTCAGATCCACACATTCTGCCATGGTATTTGTTTATTTCAGATCCACACATTCTGCCATGGTATCTTGTTTATTTCAGATCCACACATTCTGTCATAATATCTTGTTTATTTCAGATCCACACATTCTGCCATGGTATCTTGTTTATTTCAGATCCACACATTCTGTCATAATATCTTGTTTATTTCAGATCCACACATTCTGCCATGGTATCTTGTTTATTTCAGATCCACACATTCTGTCATGATATCTTGTTTATTTCAGATCCACACATTCTGCCATGATATCTTGTTTTTTTCAGCTACACACATTCTGTCATAATATCTTGTTTATTTCTGATCCACACATTCTGTCATAATATCTTGTTTATTTCAGATCCACACATTCTGTCATAATATCTTGTTTATTTCTGATCCACACATTCTGCCATGGTATTTGTTTATTTCAGATCCACACATTCTGCCATGGTATCTTGTTTATTTCAGATCCACACATTCTGTCATAATATCTTGTTTATTTCAGATCCACACATTCTGCCATGGTATCTTGTTTATTTCAGATCCACACATTCTGTCATGATATCTTGTTTATTTCAGATCCACACATTCTGCCATGATATCTTGTTTTTTTCAGCTACACACATTCTGTCATAATATCTTGTTTATTTCTGATCCACACATTCTGTCATAATATCTTGTTTATTTCTGATCCACACATTCTGTCATAATATCTTGTTTATTTCAGAT
Source organism: Heterodontus francisci (assembly GCF_036365525.1). NCBI lineage: Eukaryota > Metazoa > Chordata > Chondrichthyes > Heterodontiformes > Heterodontidae > Heterodontus > Heterodontus francisci. The sequence continues at coordinate 5,486,262 of NC_090401.1, forward strand.
CCACACATTCTGTCATAATATCTTGTTTATTTCAGATCCACACATTCTGCCATGATATCTTGTTTTTTTCAGCTACACACATTCTGTCATAATATCTTGTTTATTTCTGATCCACACATTCTGTCATAATATCTTGTTTATTTCTGATCCACACATTCTGTCATAATATCTTGTTTATTTCAGATCCACACATTCTGTCATAATATCTTGTTTATTTCAGATCCACACATTCTGCCATGATATCTTGTTTTTTTCAGCTACACACATTCTGTCATAATATCTTGTTTATTTCTGATCCACACATTCTGTCATAATATCTTGTTTATTTCTGATCCACACATTCTGTCATAATATCTTGTTTATTTCAGATCCACACATTCTGTCATGATATCTTGTTTATTTCAGATCCACACATTCTGCCATGATATCTTGTTTTTTTCAGCTACACACATTCTGTCATAATATCTTGTTTATTTCTGATCCACACATTCTGTCATAATATCTTGTTTATTTCTGATCCACACATTCTGTCATAATATCTTGTTTATTTCAGATCCACACATTCTGTCATAATATCTTGTTTATTTCAGATCCACACATTCTGCCATGGTATCTTGTTTATTTCAGATCCACACATTCTGTCATGATATCTTGTTTATTTCAGATCCACACATTCTGCCATGGTATCTTGTTTATTTCAGATCCACACATTCTGTCATAATATCTTGTTTATTTCAGATCCACACATTCAGTCATAATATCTTGTTTATTTCTGATCCACACATTCTGCCATGGTATCTTGTTTATTTCAGATCCACACATTCTGTCATAATATCTTGTTTATTTCAGATCCACACATTCTGTCATAATATCTTGTTTATTTCTGATCCACACATTCTGCCATGGTATCTTGTTTATTTCAGATCCACACATTCTGTCATAATATCTTGTTTATTTCAGATCCACACATTCTGTCATAATATCTTGTTTATTTCTGATCCACACATTCTGCCATGGTATCTTGTTTATTTCAGATCCACACATTCTGTCATGATATCTTGTTTATTTCAGATCCACACATTCTGCAATGATATTTTTTTTATTTCATCTAAACACATTCTGCCATGATATCTTGTTTATTTCAGATCCACACATTCTGCCATGATATCTTGTTTATTTCAGATCCACACATTCTGCCATGATATCTTGTTTATTTCAGCTGCACACATTCTGTCATGATATCTTGTTTATTTCAGATCCACACATTCTGCCATGATATTTTTTTTATTTCTGATCCACACATTCTGCCAGGATATCTTGTTTATTTCAGATTCACACATTCTGCCATGATATCTTGTTTATTTCAGATTCACACATTCTGCCATGATATCTTGTTTATTTCTGATCCACACATTCTGCCATGATATCTTGTTTATTTCAGCTACACACATTCTGCCATGATATCTTGTTTATTTCAGATCCACACATTCTGCCATGATATCTTGTTTATTTCAGATCCACACATTCAGCCATGATATCTTGTTTATTTCAGATCCACACATTCTGCCATGATATCTTGTTTATTTCAGCTACACACATTCTGCCATGATAACTTGTTTATTTCAGATCCACACATTCTGTCATGATATCTTGTTTATTTCAGATCCACACATTCAGCCAGGATATATTGTTTATTTCAGATCCACACATTCTGCCATGATATCTTGTTTATTTCTGATCCACACATTCTGTCATGATATCTTGTTTATTTCAGATCCACATATTCTGCCATGATATCTTGTTTATTTCTGATCCACACATTCTGCCATGATATCTTGTTTATTTCAGATCCACACATTCTGCCATGATATCTTGTTTATTTCAGCTACACACATTCTGCCATGATATCTTGTTTATTTCGGATCCACACATTCTGCCATGGTATCTTGTTTATTTCTGATCCACACATTCTGCCATGATATCTTGTTTATTTCAGATCCACACATTCTGCCATGATATCTTGTTTATTTCAGCTACACACATTCTGCCATGATATCTTGTTTATTTCAGCTACACACATTCTGCCATGATATCTTGTTTATTTCAGATCCACACATTCTGCCATGATATCTTGTTTATTTCAGATCCACACATTCTGCCATGATATCTTGTTTATTTCAGCTACACACATTCTGCCATGATATCTTGTTTATTTCAGATCCACACATTCTGCCATGATATCTTGTTTATTTCAGATCCACACATTCTGCCATGATATCTTGTTTATTTCAGCTACACACATTCTGCCATGATATCTTGTTTATTTCAGATCCACACATTCTGCCATGGTATCTTGTTTATTTCAGATCCACACATTCTGCCGTGATATTTTTTTTATTTCAGATCCACACATTCTGCCATGATATTTTTTTCATTTCAGATCCACACATTCTGCCATGATATCTTGTTTATTTCAGATCCACACATTCTGCCATGATATCTTGTTTATTTCAGATCCACACATTCTGCCATGATATCTTGTTTATTTCAGATCCACACATTCTGCCCTGATATCTTGTTTATTTCAGATCCACACATTCTGTCATGATATCTTGTTTATTTCAGATCCACACGTTCTGCCATGATATCTTGTTTATTTCAGATCCACACATTCTGTCATGATATCTTGTTTATTTCAGATCCACACATTCTGTCATGATATCTTGTTTATTTCAGATCCACACATTCTGCCATGATATCTTGTTTATTTCAGCTACACACATTCTGCCATGATATTTTTTTTATTTCAGATCCACACATTCTGCCATGATATCTTGTTTATTTCAGATCCACACATTCTGCCATGGTATCTTGCTTATTTCAGATCCACACATTCTGTCATGATATCTTGTTTATTTCTGATCCACACATTCTGCCATGGTATCTTGTTTATTTCAGATCCACACATTCTGCCATGGTATCTTGTTTATTTCAGATCCACACATTCTGCCATGATATCTTGTTTTTTCAGCTACACACATTCTGTCATGATATCTTGTTTATTTCAGATACACACATTCTGCAATGATATTTTTTTTATTTCATCTACGCACATTCTGCCATGATATCTTGTTTATTTCAGATCCACACATTCTGCCATGATATCTTGTTTATTTCTGATCCACACATTCAGCCATGATATCTTGTTTATTTCAGATCCACACATTCTGCCATGATATCTTGTTTATTTCAGATCCACACATTCTGCCATGATATTTTTTTTATTTCAGATCCACACATTCTGCCATGATATCTTGTTTATTTCAGATCCACACATTCTGCCATGATATTTTTTTTTTTCAGATCCACACATTCTGCCACGATATCTTGTTTATTTCAGCTCCACACATTCTGTCATGATATCTTGTTTATTTCAGATCCACACATTCTGCCATGATATCTTGTTTATTTCAGCTGCACACATTCTGTCATGATATCTTGTTTATTTCAGATCCACACATTCTGCCATGATATCTTGTTTATTTCAGCTACACACATTCTGTCATGATATCTTGTTTATTTCAGATCCACACATTCTGCCATGATATTTTTTTTATTTCAGATCCACACATTCTGCCATGATATCTTGTTTATTTCAGATCCACACATTCTGCCATGATATCTTGTTTATTTCAGATCCACACATTCTGCCATGGTATCTTGTTTATTTCAGATCCACACATTCTGCCATGATATCTTGTTGATTTCAGATCCACACATTCTGCCATGATATCTTGTTTATTTCAGATCCACACATTCTGCCATGATATCTTGTTTATTTCAGATCCACACATTCTGCCATGATATCTTGTTTATTTCAGATCCACACATTCTGCCATGATATCTTGTTTATTTCAGATCCACACATTCTGCCATGATATCTTGTTTATTTCAGATCCACACGTTCTGCCATGATATCTTGTTTATTTCAGATCCACACATTCTGCCATGGTATCTTGTTTATTTCAGATCCACACATTCTGCCATGGTATCTTGCTTATTTCAGCTACACACATTCTGCCATGATATCTTGTTTATTTCAGCTACACACATTCTGCCATGATATCTTGTTTATTTCAGATCCACACATTCTGCCATGATATCTTGTTTATTTCAGATCCACACATTCTGCCATGATATCTTGTTTATTTCAGCTACACACATTCTGCCATGATATCTTGTTTATTTCAGATCCACACATTCTGCCATGATATCTTGTTTATTTCAGATCCACACATTCTGCCATGGTATCTTGTTTATTTCAGATCCACACATTCTGCCGTGATATTTTTTTTATTTCAGATCCACACATTCTGCCATGATATCTTGTTTATTTCAGATCCACACATTCTGCCATGATATCTTGTTTATTTCAGATCCACACATTCTGCCCTGATATCTTGTTTATTTCAGATCCACACATTCTGTCATGATATCTTGTTTATTTCAGATCCACACGTTCTGCCATGATATCTTGTTTATTTCAGATCCACACATTCTGCCATGGTATCTTGTTTATTTCAGATCCACACATTCTGCCATGGTATCTTGCTTATTTCAGATCCACACATTCTGCCATGATATCTTGTTTATTTCAGATCCACACATTCTGCCATGATATCTTGTTTATTTCAGATCCACACATTCTGCCACGATATTTTTTTTATTTTAGATCCACACATTCTGCCAGGATATCTTGTTTATTTCAGATCCACACATTCTGTCATGATATCTTGTTTATTTCAGATCCACACATTCTGCCATGATATCTTGTTTATTTCAGATCCACACATTCTGCCACGATATTTTTTTTATTTTAGATCCACACATTCTGCCAGGATATCTTGTTTATTTCAGATCCACACATTCTGTCATGATATCTTGTTTATTTCAGATCCACACATTCTGCCATGATATCTTGTTTATTTCAGATCCACACATTCTGCCATGATATCTTGTTTATTTCTGATCCACACATTCTGCCATGATATCTTGTTTATTTCAGATCCACACATTCTGCCATGATATGTTGTTTATTTCAGATCCACACATTCTGCCATGATATCTTGTTTATTTCAGATCCACACATTCTGCCATGATATTTTTTTTATTTCAGATCCACACATTCTGCCAGGATATCTTGGTTATTTCAGATCCACACATTCTGCCATGATATTTTGTTTATTTCTGATCCACACATTCTGTCATGATATCTTGTTTATTTCAGATTCACACATTCTGCCATGATATCTTGTTTATTTCTGATCCACACATTCTGCCATGATATCTTGTTTATTTCAGATCCACACATTCTGCCATGATATCTTGTTTATTTCAGCTACACACATTCTGCCATGATATCTTGTTTATTTCAGATCCACACATTCTGCCATGATATCTTGTTTATTTCAGATCCACACATTCTGCCAGGATATATTGTTTATTTCAGATCCACACATTCTGCCATGATATCTTGTTTATTTCTGATCCACACATTCTGTCATGATATCTTGTTTATTTCAGATCCACACATTCTGCCATGATATCTTGTTTATTTCTGATCCACACATTCTGCCATGATATCTTGTTTATTTCAGATCCACACATTCTGCCATGATATCTTGTTTATTTCAGCTACACACATTCTGCCATGATATCTTGTTTATTTCAGATCCACACATTCTGCCATGATATCTTGTTTATTTCAGATCCACACATTCTGCCATGATATCTTGTTTATTTCTGATCCACACATTCTGTCATGATATCTTGTTTATTTCAGATCCACACATTCTGCCATGATATCTTGTTTATTTCAGATCCACACATTCTGTCATGATATCTTGTTTATTTCAGATCCACACGTTCTGCAATGATATCTTGTTTATTTCAGATCCACACATTCTGCCATGATATCTTGTTTATTTCAGCTACACACATTCTGCCATGATATTTTTTTTATTTCAGATCCACACATTCTGCCATGATATCTTGTTTATTTCAGATCCACACATTCTGCCATGATATCTTGTTTATTTCAGATCCACACATTCTGCCATGATATCTTGTTTATTTCAGATCCACACATTCTGCCATGATATCTTGTTTATTTCAGATCCACACATTCTGCCATGATATCTTGTTTATTTCAGATCCACACATTCTGCCATGATATCTTGTTTATTTCAGATCCACACATTCTGCCATGATATCTTGTTTATTTCAGCTACACACATTCTGCCATGATATCTTGTTTATTTCAGATCCACACATTCTGCCATGATATCTTGTTTATTTCAGCTACACACATTCTGCCATGATATCTTGTTTATTTCAGCTACACACATTCTGCCATGATATCTTGTTTATTTCAGATCCACACATTCTGCCATGATATCTTGTTTATTTCAGATCCACACATTCTGCCATGATATCTTGTTTATTTCAGATCCACACATTCTGCCATGATATCTTGTTTATTTCAGCTACACACATTCTGCCATGATATCTTGTTTATTTCAGATCCACACATTCTGCCATGATATCTTGTTTATTTCAGCTACACACATTCTGTCATGATATCTTGTTTATTTCAGATCCACACATTCTGCCATGATATCTTGTTTATTTCAGATCCACACATTCTGCCATGATATCTTGTTTATATCAGATCCACACATTCTGCCATGGTATCTTGTTTATTTCAGATCCACACATTCTGCCATGATATCTTGTTTATTTCAGATCCACACATTCTGCCATGATATCTTGTTTATTTCAGATCCACACATTCTGCCATGGTATCTTGTTTATTTCAGATCCACACATTCTGCCATGATATCTTGTTTATTTCAGATCCACACATTCTACCATGATATCTTGTTTATTTCAGATCCACACATTCTGCCATGATATCTTGTTTATTTCAGATCCACACATTCTGCCATGATATCTTGTTTATTTCAGATCCACACATTCTGCCATGATATCTTGTTTATTTCAGATCCACACATTCTGCCATGATATCTTGTTTATTTCAGATCCACACGTTCTGCCATGATATCTTGTTTATTTCAGATCCACACATTCTGCCATGATATCTTGTTTATTTCTGATCCACACATTCTGCCATGATATCTTGTTTATTTCAGATCCACACATTCTGCCATGATATCTTGTTTATTTCTGATCCACACATTCTGCCATGGTATCTTGTTTATTTCAGATCCACACATTCTGCCATGATATCTTGTTTATTTCTGATCCACACATTCTGCCATGATATCTTGTTTATTTCAGATCCACACATTCTGCCATGATATCTTGTTTATTTCAGATCCACACATTCTGCCAGGATATCTTGTTTATTTCAGATCCACACATTCTGCCATGATATTTTGTTTATTTCTGATCCACACATTCTGTCATGATATCTTGTTTATTTCTGATCCACACATTCTGCCATGATATCTTGTTTATTTCAGCTACACACATTCTGCCATGATATCTTGTTTATTTCAGATCCACACATTCTGCCATGATATCTTGTTTATTTCAGCTACACACATTCTGCCATGATATCTTGTTTATTTCAGATCCACACATTCTGCCATGATATCTTGTTTATTTCAGATCCACACATTCTGCCATGATATCTTGTTTATTTCAGATCCACACATTCTGTCATGATATCTTGTTTATTTCAGATCCACACGTTCTGCCATGATATCTTGTTTATTTCAGATCCACACATTCTGCCATGATATCTTGTTTATTTCAGCTGCATACATTCTGCCATGATATCTTGTTTATTTCAGATCCACACATTCTGCCATGATATCTTGTTTATTTCAGATCCACACATTCTGCCATGATATCTTGTTTATTTCAGATCCACACATTCTGCCATGATATCTTGTTTATTTCAGCTACACACATTCTGCCATGATATCTTGTTTATTTCAGATCCACACATTCTGCCATGATATCTTGTTTATTTCAGCTACACACATTCTGCCATGATATCTTGTTTATTTCAGCTACACACATTCTGCCATGATATCTTGTTTATTTCAGATCCACACATTCTGCCATGATATCCTGTTTATTTCAGATCCACACATTCTGCCATGATATCTTGTTTATTTCAGATCCACACATTCTGCCATGATATCTTGTTTATTTCAGCTACACACATTCTGCCATGATATCTTGTTTATTTCAGATCCACACATTCTGCCATGATATCTTGTTTATTTCAGCTACACACATTCTGTCATGATATCTTGTTTATTTCAGATCCACACATTCTGCCATGATATCTTGTTTATTTCAGCTACACACATTCTGTCATGATATCTTGTTTATTCCAGATCCACACATTCTGCCATGATATTTTTTTTATTTCAGATCCACACATTCTGCCATGATATCTTGTTTATTTCAGATCCACACATTCTGCCATGATATCTTGTTTATTTCAGATCCACACATTCTGCCATGATATCTTGTTTATTTCAGATCCACACATTCTGCCATGATATCTTGTTTATTTCAGATCCACACATTCTGCCATGATATCTTGTTTATTTCAGATCCACACATTCTGCCATGATATCTTGTTTATTTCAGATCCACACATTCTGCCATGATATCTTGTTTATTTCAGATCCACACATTCTGCCATGATATCTTGTTTATTTCAGATCCACACGTTCTGCCATGATATCTTGTTTATTTCAGATCCACACATTCTGCCATGGTATCTTGTTTATTTCAGATCCACACATTCTGCCATGGTATCTTGCTTATTTCAGATCCACACATTCTGCCATGATATCTTGTTTATTTCAGATCCACACATTCTGCCATGATATCTTGTTTATTTCAGATCCACACATTCTGCCACGATATTTTTTTTATTTTAGATCCACACATTCTGCCATGATATCTTGTTTATTTCAGATCCACACATTCTGTCATGATATCTTGTTTATTTCAGATCCACACATTCTGCCATGATATCTTGTTTATTTCAGATCCACACATTCTGCCATGATATCTTGTTTATTTCTGATCCACACATTCTGCCATGATATCTTGTTTATTTCAGATCCACACATTCTGCCATGATATCTTGTTTATTTCAGATCCACACATTCTGCCATGATATCTTGTTTATTTCAGATCCACACATTCTGCCATGATATTTTTTTTATTTCAGATCCACACATTCTGCCAGGATATCTTGGTTATTTCAGATCCACACATTCTGCCATGATATTTTGTTTATTTCTGATCCACACATTCTGTCATGATATCTTGTTTATTTCAGATTCACACATTCTGCCATGATATCTTGTTTATTTCTGATCCACACATTCTGCCATGATATCTTGTTTATTTCAGATCCACACATTCTGCCATGATATCTTGTTTATTTCAGCTACACACATTCTGCCATGATATCTTGTTTATTTCAGATCCACACATTCTGCCATGATATCTTGTTTATTTCAGATCCACACATTCTGCCAGGATATATTGTTTATTTCAGATCCACACATTCTGCCATGATATCTTGTTTATTTCTGATCCACACATTCTGTCATGATATCTTGTTTATTTCAGATCCACACATTCTGCCATGATATCTTGTTTATTTCTGATCCACACATTCTGCCATGATATCTTGTTTATTTCAGATCCACACATTCTGCCATGATATCTTGTTTATTTCAGCTACACACATTCTGCCATGATATCTTGTTTATTTCAGATCCACACATTCTGCCATGATATCTTGTTTATTTCAGATCCACACATTCTGTCATGATATCTTGTTTATTTCAGATCCACACGTTCTGCCATGATATCTTGTTTATTTCAGATCCACACATTCTGCCATGATATCTTGTTTATTTCAGCTACACACATTCTGCCATGATATTTTTTTTATTTCAGATCCACACATTTGCCATGATATCTTGTTTATTTCAGATCCACACATTCTGCCATGATATCTTGTTTATTTCAGATCCACACATTCTGCCATGATATCTTGTTTATTTCAGATCCACACATTCTGCCATGATATCTTGTTTATTTCAGATCCACACATTCTGCCATGATATCTTGTTTATTTCGGATCCACACATTCTGCCATGATATCTTGTTTATTTCAGATCCACACATTCTGCCATGATATCTTGTTTATTTCAGCGACACACATTCTGCCATGATATCTTGTTTATTTCAGATCCACACATTCTGCCATGATATCTTGTTTATTTCAGCTACACACATTCTGCCATGATATCTTGTTTATTTCAGCTACACACATTCTGCCATGATATCTTGTTTATTTCAGATCCACACATTCTGCCATGATATCTTGTTTATTTCAGATCCACACATTCTGCCATGATATCTTGTTTATTTCAGATCCACACATTCTGCCATGATATCTTGTTTATTTCAGATCCACACATTCTGCCATGATATCTTGTTTATTTCAGATCCACACATTCTGCCATGATATCTTGTTTATTTCAGATCCACACATTCTGCCATGATATCTTGTTTATTTCAGATCCACACATTCTGCCATGATATCTTGTTTATTTCAGCTGCACACATTCTGCCATGATATCTTGTTTATTTCAGATCCACACATTCTGCCATGATATCTTGTTTATTTCAGATCCACACATTCTGCCATGGTATCTTGTTTATTTCAGATCCACACATTCTGCCATGGTATCTTGCTTATTTCAGATCCACACATTCTGCCATGATATCTTGTTTATTTCAGATCCACACATTCTGCCATGATATCTTGTTTATTTCAGATCCACACATTCTGCCACGATATTTTTTTTATTTTAGATCCACACATTCTGCCATGATATCTTGTTTATTTCAGATCCACACATTCTGTCATGATATCTTGTTTATTTCAGATCCACACATTCTGCCATGATATCTTGTTTATTTCAGATCCACACATTCTGCCATGATATCTTGTTTATTTCTGATCCACACATTCTGCCATGATATCTTGTTTATTTCAGATCCACACATTCTGCCATGATATCTTGTTTATTTCAGATCCACACATTCTGCCATGATATCTTGTTTATTTCAGATCCACACATTCTGCCATGATATTTTTTTTATTTCAGATCCACACATTCTGCCAGGATATCTTGGTTATTTCAGATCCACACATTCTGCCATGATATTTTGTTTATTTCTGATCCACACATTCTGTCATGATATCTTGTTTATTTCAGATTCATACATTCTGCCATGATATCTTGTTTATTTCTGATCCACACATTCTGCCATGATATCTTGTTTATTTCAGATCCACACATTCTGCCATGATATCTTGTTTATTTCAGCTACACACATTCTGCCATGATATCTTGTTTATTTCAGATCCACACATTCTGCCATGATATCTTGTTTATTTCAGATCCACACATTCTGCCAGGATATATTGTTTATTTCAGATCCACACATTCTGCCATGATATCTTATTTATTTCTGATCCACACATTCTGTCATGATATCTTGTTTATTTCAGATCCACACATTCTGCCATGATATCTTGTTTATTTCTGATCCACACATTCTGCCATGATATCTTGTTTATTTCAGATCCACACATTCTGCCATGATATCTTGTTTATTTCAGCTACACACATTCTGCCATGATATCTTGTTTATTTCAGATCCACACATTCTGCCATGATATCTTGTTTATTTCAGATCCACACATTCTGTCATGATATCTTGTTTATTTCAGATCCACACGTTCTGCCATGATATCTTGTTTATTTCAGATCCACACATTCTGCCATGATATCTTGTTTATTTCAGCTACACACATTCTGCCATGATATTTTTTTTATTTCAGATCCACACATTTGCCATGATATCTTGTTTATTTCAGATCCACACATTCTGCCATGATATCTTGTTTATTTCAGATCCACACATTCTGCCATGATATCTTGTTTATTTCAGATCCACACATTCTGCCATGATATCTTGTTTATTTCAGATCCACACATTCTGCCATGATATCTTGTTTATTTCGGATCCACACATTCTGCCATGATATCTTGTTTATTTCAGATCCACACATTCTGCCATGATATCTTGTTTATTTCAGCGACACACATTCTGCCATGATATCTTGTTTATTTCAGATCCACACATTCTGCCATGATATCTTGTTTATTTCAGCTACACACATTCTGCCATGATATCTTGTTTATTTCAGCTACACACATTCTGCCATGATATCTTGTTTATTTCAGATCCACACATTCTGCCATGATATCTTGTTTATTTCAGATCCACACATTCTGCCATGATATCTTGTTTATTTCAGATCCACACATTCTGCCATGATATCTTGTTTATTTCAGCTACACACATTCTGCCATGATATCTTGTTTATTTCAGATCCACACATTCTGCCATGATATCTTGTTTATTTCAGCTACACACATTCTGTCATGATATCTTGTTTATTTCAGATCCACACATTCTGCCATGATATCTTGTTTATTTCAGCTGCACACATTCTGTCATGATATCTTGTTTATTTCAGACCCACACATTCTGCCATGATATTTTTTTTATTTCAGATCCACACATTCTGCCATGATATCTTGTTTATTTCAGATCCACACATTCTGCCATGATATCTTGTTTATTTCAGATCCACACATTCTGCCATGGTATCTTGTTTATTTCAGATCCACACATTCTGCCATGATATTTTGTTTATTTCTGATCCACACATTCTGTCATGATATCTTGTTTATTTCAGATCCACACATTCTGCCATGGTATCTTGTTTATTTCAGATCCACACATTCTGCCATGGTATTTGTTTATTTCAGATCCACACATTCTGCCATGATATCTTGTTTATTTCTGATCCACACATTCTGCCATGATATCTTGTTTATTTCAGATACACACATTCTGCCATGATATCTTGTTTATTTCTGATCCACACATTCTGCCATGATATCTTGTTTATTTCAGATCCACACATTCTGCCATGATATCTTGTTTATTTCTGATCCACACATTCTGCCATGGTATCTTGTTTATTTCAGATCCACACATTCTGCCATGATATCTTGTTTATTTCTGATCCACACATTCTGCCATGATATCTTGTTTATTTCAGATCCACACATTCTGCCATGATATCTTGTTTATTTCAGATCCACACATTCTGCCAGGATATCTTGTTTATTTCAGATCCACACATTCTGCCATGATATTTTGTTTATTTCTGATCCACACATTCTGTCATGATATCTTGTTTATTTCTGATCCACACATTCTGCCATGATATCTTGTTTATTTCAGCTACACACATTCTGCCATGATATCTTGTTTATTTCAGATCCACACATTCTGCCATGATATCTTGTTTATTTCAGATCCACACATTCTGCCATGATATCTTGTTTATTTCAGATCCACACATTCTGCCATGATATCTTGTTTATTTCAGATCCACACATTCTGCCATGATATCTTGTTTATTTCAGATCCACACATTCTGCCATGATATCTTGTTTATTTCACATCCACACATTCTGTCATGATATCTTGTTTATTTCAGATCCACACGTTCTGCCATGATATCTTGTTTATTTCAGATCCACACATTCTGCCATGATATCTTGTTTATTTCAGCTGCATACATTCTGCCATGATATCTTGTTTATTTCAGATCCACACATTCTGCCATGATATCTTGTTTATTTCAGATCCACACATTCTGCCATGATATCTTGTTTATTTCAGATCCACACATTCTGCCATGATATCTTGTTTATTTCAGCTACACACATTCTGCCATGATATCTTGTTTATTTCAGATCCACACATTCTGCCATGATATCTTGTTTATTTCAGCTACACACATTCTGCCATGATATCTTGTTTATTTCAGCTACACACATTCTGCCATGATATCTTGTTTATTTCAGATCCACACATTCTGCCATGATATCCTGTTTATTTCAGATCCACACATTCTGCCATGATATCTTGTTTATTTCAGATCCACACATTCTGCCATGATATCTTGTTTATTTCAGCTACACACATTCTGCCATGATATCTTGTTTATTTCAGATCCACACATTCTGCCATGATATCTTGTTTATTTCAGCTACACACATTCTGTCATGATATCTTGTTTATTTCAGATCCACACATTCTGCCATGATATCTTGTTTATTTCAGCTACACACATTCTGTCATGATATTTTTTTTATTTCAGATCCACACATTCTGCCATGATATCTTGTTTATTTCAGATCCACACATTCTGCCATGATATCTTGTTTATTTCAGATCCACACATTCTGCCATGGTATCTTGTTTATTTCAGATCCACACATTCTGCCATGGTATCTTGTTTATTTCTGATCCACACATTCTGCCAAAATATCTTGTTTATTTCAGATCCACACATTCTGCCATGGTATCTTGTTTATTTCTGATCCACACATTCTGTCATGATATCTTGTTTATTTCAGATCCACACATTCTGCCATGATATCTTGTTTATTTCAGATCCAGACATTCTGCCATGGTATCTTGTTTATTTCTGATCCACACATTCTGTCATGATATCTTGTTTATTTCAGATCCACACATTCTGCCATGATATCTTGTTTATTTCAGCTACACACATTCTGTCATGATATCTTGTTTATTCCAGATCCACACATTCTGCCATGATATTTTTTTTATTTCTGATCCACACATTCTGCCATGATATCTTGTTTATTTCAGATCCACACATTCTGCCATGATATCTTGTTTATTTCAGCTACACACATTCTGTCATGATATCTTGTTTATTTCAGATCCACACATTCTGCCATGATATCTTGTTTATTTCAGCTACACACATTCTGTCATGATATCTTGTTTATTCCAGATCCACACATTCTGCCATGATATTTTTTTTATTTCAGATCCACACATTCTGCCATGATATCTTGTTTATTTCACATCCACACATTCTGCCATGATATCTTGTTTATTTCAGATCCACACATTCTGCCATGGTATCTTGTTTATTTCAGATCCACACATTCTGCCATGATATCTTGTTTATTTCAGATCCACACATTCTGCCATGGTATCTTGTTTATTTCAGATCCACACATTCTGCCATGGTATCTTGTTTATTTCAGATCCACACATTCTGCCATGATATTTTGTTTATTTCTGATCCACACATTCTGTCATGATATCTTGTTTATTTCAGATCCACACATTCTGCCATGATATCTTGTTTATTTCTGATCCACACATTCTGCCATGATATCTTGTTTATTTCAGATCCACACATTCTGCCAGGATATCTTGTTTATTTCAGATCCACACATTCTGCCATGATATTTTGTTTATTTCAGCAACACACATTCTGCCAGGATATCTTGTTTATTTCAGATCCACACATTCTGCCATGATATTTTGTTTATTTCAGCAACACACATTCTGCCATGATATCTTGTTTATTTCAGCAACACACATTCTGCCATGATATCTTGTTTATTTCAGATCCACACATTCTGCCATGATATCTTGTTTATTTCAGCTACACACATTCTGCCATGATATCTTGTTTATTTCAGATCCACACATTCTGCCATGATATCTTGTTTATTTCAGCTACACACATTCTGCCATGATATTTTTTTTATTTCAGATCCACACATTCTGCCATGATATCTTGTTTATTTCAGATCCACACATTCTGCCATGGTATCTTGTTTATTTCAGATCCACACATTCTGCCATGATATCTTGTTTATTTCAGCTACACACATTCTGCCATGATATTTTTTTTATTTCAGATCCACACATTCTGCCATGATATCTTGTTTATTTCAGATCCACACATTCTGCCATGGTATCTTGTTTATTTCAGCTACACACATTCTGCCATGATATTTTTTTTATTTCAGATCCACACATTCTGCCATGGTATCTTGTTTATTTCAGATCCACACATTCTGCCATGATGTCTTGTTTATTTCAGATCCACACATTCTGCCATGATATCTTGTTTATTTCAGATCCACACATTCTGCCATGATGTCTTGTTTATTTCAGATCCACACATTCTGCCATGATATCTTGTTTATTTCAGATCCACACATTCTGTCATGATATCTTGTTTATTTCAGATCCACACATTCTGCCATGATATCTTGTTTATTTCTGATCCACACATTCTGCCATGATATCTTGTTTATTTCAGATCCACACATTCTGCCATGATATCTTGTTTATTTCAGATCCACACATTCTGCCAGGATATCTTGTTTATTTCAGATCCACACATTCTGCCATGATATTTTGTTTATTTGTGATCCACACATTCTGTCATGATATCTTGTTTATTTCACATCCACACATTCTGCCATGATATCTTGTTTATTTCAGATCCACACATTCTGCCATGGTATCTTGTTTATTTCAGATCCACACATTCTGCCATGATATCTTGTTTATTTCAGATCCACACATTCTGCCATGGTATCTTGTTTATTTCAGATCCACACATTCTGCCATGGTATCTTGTTTATTTCAGATCCACACATTCTGCCATGATATTTTGTTTATTTCTGATCCACACATTCTGTCATGATATCTTGTTTATTTCAGATCCACACATTCTGCCATGATATCTTGTTTATTTCTGATCCACACATTCTGCCATGATATCTTGTTTATTTCAGATCCACACATTCTGCCAGGATATCTTGTTTATTTCAGATCCACACATTCTGCCATGATATTTTGTTTATTTCAGCAACACACATTCTGCCAGGATATCTTGTTTATTTCAGATCCACACATTCTGCCATGATATTTTGTTTATTTCAGCAACACACATTCTGCCATGATATCTTGTTTATTTCAGCAACACACATTCTGCCATGATATCTTGTTTATTTCAGATCCACACATTCTGCCATGATATCTTGTTTATTTCAGCTACACACATTCTGCCATGATATCTTGTTTATTTCAGATCCACACATTCTGCCATGATATCTTGTTTATTTCAGCTACACACATTCTGCCATGATATTTTTTTTATTTCAGATCCACACATTCTGCCATGATATCTTGTTTATTTCAGATCCACACATTCTGCCATGGTATCTTGTTTATTTCAGATCCACACATTCTGCCATGATATCTTGTTTATTTCAGCTACACACATTCTGCCATGATATTTTTTTTATTTCAGATCCACACATTCTGCCATGATATCTTGTTTATTTCAGATCCACACATTCTGCCATGGTATCTTGTTTATTTCAGCTACACACATTCTGCCATGATATTTTTTTTATTTCAGATCCACACATTCTGCCATGGTATCTTGTTTATTTCAGATCCACACATTCTGCCATGATGTCTTGTTTATTTCAGATCCACACATTCTGCCATGATATCTTGTTTATTTCAGATCCACACATTCTGCCATGATGTCTTGTTTATTTCAGATCCACACATTCTGCCATGATATCTTGTTTATTTCAGATCCACACATTCTGCCATGATATTTTTTTTATTTCAGATCCACACATTCTGCCATGATATCTTGTTTATTTCAGATCCACACATTCTGCCATGATATCTTGTTTATTTCAGATCCACACTTTCTGCCATGATATCTTGTTTATTTCAGATCCACACATTCTGCCATGATATCTTGTTTATTTCAGATCCACACATTCTGCCATGATATTTTTTTTATTTCAGATCCACACATTCTGCCAGGATATCTTGTTTATTTCAGATCCACACATTCTGCCATGATATCTTGTTTATTTTAGATCCACACATTCTGTCATGATATCTTGTTTATTTCAGATCCACACATTCTGCCATGATATCTTGTTTATTTCTGATCCACACATTCTGCCATGATATCTTGTTCATTTCAGATCCACACATTCTGCCATGATATCTTGTTTATTTCAGCTACACACATTCTGCCATGATATCTTGTTTATTTCAGCTACACACATTCTGCCATGATATTTTTTTTATTTCAGATCCACACATTCTGCCATGATATTTTTTTTATTTCAGATCCACACATTCTGCCATGATATCTTGTTTATTTCAGATCCACACATTCTGCCGTGATATCTTGTTTATTTCAGATCCACACATTCTGCCGTGATATTTTTTTTATTTCAGATCCTCACATTCTGCCATGATATTTTTTTTATTTCAGATCCACACATTCTGCCATGATATCTTGTTTATTTCAGATCCACACATTCTGCCATGATATCTTGTTTATTTCAGATCCACACATTCTGCCATGATATCTTGTTTATTTCAGATCCACACATTCTGCCATGATATCTTGTTTATTTCAGATCCACACATTCTGCCATGATATCTTGTTTATTTCAGATCCACACATTCTGCCATGATATCTTGTTTATTTCAGATCCACACATTCTGCCATGATATCTTGTTTATTTCAGATCCACACATTCTGCCATGATATTTTTTTTATTTCAGATCCACACATTCTGCCATGATATCTTGTTTATTTCAGATCCACACATTCTGCCATGATATCTTGTTTATTTCAGATCCACACATTCTGCCATGATATCTTGTTTATTTCAGATCCACACATTCTGCCATGATATCTTGTTTATTTCAGATCCACACATTCTGCCAGGATATCTTGTTTATTTCAGATCCACACATTCTGCCATGATATCTTGTTTATTTCAGATCCACACATTCTGCCATGATATCTTGTTTATTTCAGATCCACACATTCTGCCATGATATTTTGTCTATTTCTGATCCACACATTCTGTCATGATATCTTGTTTATTTCAGATCCACACATTCTGCCATGATATCTTGTTTATTTCTGATCCACACATTCTGCCATGATATCTTGTTTATTTCAGATCCACACATTCTGCCATGATATCTTGTTTATTTCAGATCCACACATTCTGCCATGATATCTTGTTTATTTCAGATCCACACATTCTGCCAGGATATCTTGTTTATTTCAGCTACACACATTCTGCCATGATATCTTGTTTATTTCAGCTACACACATTCTGCCATGATATTTTTTTTATTTCAGATCCACACATTCTGCCATTATATTTTTTTTATTTCAGATCCACACATTCTGCCATGATATCTTGTTTATTTCAGATCCACACATTCTGCCATGATATCTTGTTTATTTCAGATCCACACATTCTGCCATGATATTTTTTTTATTTCAGATCCACACATTCTGCCATGATATCTTGTTTATTTCAGATCCACACATTCTGCCATGATATCTTGTTTATTTCAGATCCACACATTCTGCCATGATATCTTGTTTATTTCAGATCCACACATTCTGCCATGATATCTTGTTTATTTCAGATCCACACATTCTGCCATGATATCTTGTTTATTTCAGATCCACACATTCTGCCATGATATCTTGTTTATTTCAGATCCACACATTCTGTCATGATATCTTGTTTATTTCAGATCCACACGTTCTGCCATGATATCTTGTTTATTTCAGATCCACACATTCTGCCATGATATCTTGTTTATTTCAGCTGCACACATTCTGCCATGATATCTTGTTTATTTCAGATCCACACATTCTGCCATGATATCTTGTTTATTGCAGATCCACACATTCTGCCATGATATCTTGTTTATTTCAGATCCACACATTCTGCCATGATATCTTGTTTATTTCAGATCCACACATTCTGCCATGATATCTTGTTTATTTCAGCTACACACATTCTGCCATGATATCTTGTTTATTTCAGCTACACACATTCTGCCATGATATCTTGTTTATTTCAGATCCACACATTCTGCCATGATATCTTGTTTATTTCAGCTGCACACATTCTGCCATGATATTTTTTTTATTTCAGATCCACACATTCTGCCATGGTATCTTGTTTATTTCAGATCCACACATTCTGCCATGGTATCTTGTTTATTTCAGCTACACACATTCTGCCATGATATCTTGTTTATTTCTGATCCACACATTCTGCCATGATGTCTTGTTTATTTCAGATCCACACATTCTGCCATGATATCTTATTTATTTCAGATCCACACATTCTGCCATGATATTTTTTTTATTTCAGATCCACACATTCTGCCATGATATCTTGTTTATTTCAGATCCACACATTCTGCCATGATATCTTGTTTATTTCAGATCCACACTTTCTGCCATGATATCTTGTTTATTTCTGATCCACACATTCTGCCATGATATCTTGTTTATTTCAGATCCACACATTCTGCCATGATATCTTGTTTATTTCAGATCCACACATTCTGCCAGGATATCTTGTTTATTTCAGATCCACACATTCTGCCATGATATTTTGTTTATTTCTGATCCACACATTCTGTCATGATATCTTGTTTATTTCAGATCCACACATTCTGCCATGATATCTTGTTTATTTCTGATCCATACATTCTGCCATGATATCTTGTTTATTTCTGATCCACACATTCTGCCATGATATCTTGTTTATTTCAGCTACACACATTCTGCCATGATATCTTGTTTATTTCAGATCCACACATTCTGCCATGATATCTTGTTTATTTCAGATCCACACATTCTGCCATGATATCTTGTTTATTTCAGATCCACACATTCTGCCATGATATCTTGTTTATTTCAGATCCACACATTCTGTCATGATATCTTGTTTATTTCAGATCCACACGTTCTGCCATGATATCTTGTTTATTTCAGATCCACAAATTCTGCCATGATATCTTGTTTATTTCAGCTGCACACATTCTGCCATGATATCTTGTTTATTTCAGATCCACACATTCTGCCATGATATCTTGTTTATTTCAGATCCACACATTCTGCCATGATATCTTGTTTATTTCAGCTACACACATTCTGCCATGATATCTTGTTTATTTCAGATCCACACATTCTGCCATGATATCTTGTTTATTTCAGCTACACACATTCTGCCATGATATTTTTTTTATTTCAGATCCACACATTCTGCCATGATATTTTTTTTATTTCAGATCCACACATTCTGCCATGGTATCTTGTTTATTTCAGATCCACACATTCTGCCATGGTATCTTGTTTATTTCAGCTACACACATTCTGCCATGATATTTTTTTTCTTTCAGATCCACACATTCTGCCATGGTATCTTGTTTATTTCAGATCCACACATTCTGCCATGATGTCTTGTTTATTTCAGATCCACACATTCTGCCATGATATCTTGTTTATTTCAGATCCACACATTCTGCCATGATATTTTTTTTATTTCAGATCCACACATTCTGCCATGATATCTTGTTTATTTCAGATCCACACATTCTGCCATGATATTTTTTTTATTTCAGATCCACACATTCTGCCATGATATCTTGTTTATTTCAGATCCACACATTCTGCCATGATATCTTGTTTATTTCAGATCCACACTTTCTGCCATGATATCTTGTTTATTTCAGATCCACACATTCTGCCATGATATCTTGTTTATTTCAGATCCACACATTCTGCCATGATATTTTTTTTATTTCAGATCCACACATTCTGCCATGATATCTTGTTTATTTCAGATCCACACATTCTGCCATGATATCTTGTTTATTTCAGATCCACACATTCTGCCATGGTATCTTGTTTATTTCTGATCCACACATTCTGCCATGGTATCTTGTTTATTTCAGATCCACACATTCTGCCATGATATCTTGTTTATTTCAGATCCACACATTCTGCCATGATATTTTTTTTATTTCTGATCCACACATTCTGCCATGATATCTTGTTTATTTCAGATCCACACATTCTGCCATGATATCTTGTTTATTTCAGATCCACACATTCTGCCAGGATATCTTGTTTATTTCAGCTACACACATTCTGCCATGATATCTTGTTTATTTCTGATCCACACATTCTGCCATGATATCTTGTTTATTTCAGATCCACACATTCTGCCATGATATCTTGTTTATTTCAGATCCACACATTCTGCCAGGATATCTTGTTTATTTCAGCTACACACATTCTGCCATGGTATCTTGTTTATTTCAGATCCACACATTCTGCCATGATATCTTGTTTATTTCAGATCCACACATTCTGCCATGATATCTTGTTTATTTCAGATCCACACATTCTGCCATGATATCTTGTTTATTTCAGATCCACACATTCTGTCATGATATCTTGTTTATTTCAGATCCACACGTTCTGCCATGATATCTTGTTTATTTCAGATCCACAAATTCTGCCATGATATCTTGTTTATTTCAGCTGCACACATTCTGCCATGATATCTTGTTTATTTCAGATCCACACATTCTGCCATGATATCTTGTTTATTTCAGATCCACACATTCTGCCATGATATCTTGTTTATTTCAGCTACACACATTCTGCCATGATATCTTGTTTATTTCAGATCCACACATTCTGCCATGATATCTTGTTTATTTCAGCTACACACATTCTGCCATGATATTTTTTTTATTTCAGATCCACACATTCTGCCATGATATTTTTTTTATTTCAGATCCACACATTCTGCCATGGTATCTTGTTTATTTCAGATCCACACATTCTGCCATGGTATCTTGTTTATTTCAGCTACACACATTCTGCCATGATATTTTTTTTCTTTCAGATCCACACATTCTGCCATGGTATCTTGTTTATTTCAGATCCACACATTCTGCCATGATGTCTTGTTTATTTCAGATCCACACATTCTGCCATGATATCTTGTTTATTTCAGATCCACACATTCTGCCATGATATTTTTTTTATTTCAGATCCACACATTCTGCCATGATATCTTGTTTATTTCAGATCCACACATTCTGCCATGATATTTTTTTTATTTCAGATCCACACATTCTGCCATGATATCTTGTTTATTTCAGATCCACACATTCTGCCATGATATCTTGTTTATTTCAGATCCACACTTACTGCCATGATATCTTGTTTATTTCAGATCCACACATTCTGCCATGATATCTTGTTTATTTCAGATCCACACATTCTGCCATGATATTTTTTTTATTTCAGATCCACACATTCTGCCATGATATCTTGTTTATTTCAGATCCACACATTCTGCCATGATATCTTGTTTATTTCAGATCCACACATTCTGCCATGGTATCTTGTTTATTTCTGATCCACACATTCTGCCATGGTATCTTGTTTATTTCAGATCCACACATTCTGCCATGATATCTTGTTTATTTCAGATCCACACATTCTGCCATGATATTTTTTTTATTTCTGATCCACACATTCTGCCATGATATCTTGTTTATTTCAGATCCACACATTCTGCCATGATATCTTGTTTATTTCAGATCCACACATTCTGCCAGGATATCTTGTTTATTTCAGCTACACACATTCTGCCATGATATCTTGTTTATTTCTGATCCACACATTCTGCCATGATATCTTGTTTATTTCAGATCCACACATTCTGCCATGATATCTTGTTTATTTCAGATCCACACATTCTGCCAGGATATCTTGTTTATTTCAGCTACACACATTCTGCCATGGTATCTTGTTTATTTCAGATCCACACATTCTGCCATGATATCTTGTTTATTTCAGATCCACACATTCTGCCAGGATATCTTGTTTATTTCAGCTACACACATTCTGCCATGGTATCTTGTTTATTTCTGATCCACACATTCTGCCATGATATCTTGTTTATTTCAGATCCACACATTCTGCCATGATATCTTGTTTATTTCAGATCCACACATTCTGCCAGGATATCTTGTTTATTTCAGCTACACACATTCTGCCATGGTATCTTGTTTATTTCAGATCCACACATTCTGCCATGATATCTTGTTTATTTCAGATCCACACATTCTGCCATGATATTTTTTTTATTTCAGATCCACACATTCTGCCATGATATCTTGTATATTTCAGATCCACACATTCTGCCATGATATTTTTTTTATTTCAGATCCACACATTCTGCCATGATATCTTGTTTATTTCAGCTACACACATTCTGCCATGATATCTTGTTTATTTCAGATCCACACATTCTGCCATGATATCTTGTTTATTTCAGCTACACACATTCTGCCATGATATTTTTTTTATTTCAGATCCACACATTCTGCCATGATATTTTTTTTATTTCAGATCCACACATTCTGCCATGGTATCTTGTTTATTTCAGATCCACACATTCTGCCATGGTATCTTGTTTATTTCAGCTACACACATTCTGCCATGATATTTTTTTTCTTTCAGATCCACACATTCTGCCATGGTATCTTGTTTATTTCAGATCCACACATTCTGCCATGATGTCTTGTTTATTTCAGATCCACACATTCTGCCATGATATCTTGTTTATTTCAGATCCACACATTCTGCCATGATATTTTTTTTATTTCAGATCCACACATTCTGCCATGATATCTTGTTTATTTCAGATCCACACATTCTGCCATGATATTTTTTTTATTTCAGATCCACACATTCTGCCATGATATCTTGTTTATTTCAGATCCACACATTCTGCCATGATATCTTGTTTATTTCAGATCCACACTTTCTGCCATGATATCTTGTTTATTTCAGATCCACACATTCTGCCATGATATCTTGTTTATTTCAGATCCACACATTCTGCCATGATATTTTTTTTATTTCAGATCCACACATTCTGCCATGATATCTTGTTTATTTCAGATCCACACATTCTGCCATGATATCTTGTTTATTTCAGATCCACACATTCTGCCATGGTATCTTGTTTATTTCTGATCCACACATTCTGCCATGGTATCTTGTTTATTTCAGATCCACACATTCTGCCATGATATCTTGTTTATTTCAGATCCACACATTCTGCCATGATATTTTTTTTATTTCTGATCCACACATTCTGCCATGATATCTTGTTTATTTCAGATCCACACATTCTGCCATGATATCTTGTTTATTTCAGATCCACACATTCTGCCAGGATATCTTGTTTATTTCAGCTACACACATTCTGCCATGATATCTTGTTTATTTCTGATCCACACATTCTGCCATGATATCTTGTTTATTTCAGATCCACACATTCTGCCATGATATCTTGTTTATTTCAGATCCACACATTCTGCCAGGATATCTTGTTTATTTCAGCTACACACATTCTGCCATGGTATCTTGTTTATTTCAGATCCACACATTCTGCCATGATATCTTGTTTATTTCAGATCCACACATTCTGCCAGGATATCTTGTTTATTTCAGCTACACACATTCTGCCATGGTATCTTGTTTATTTCTGATCCACACATTCTGCCATGATATCTTGTTTATTTCAGATCCACACATTCTGCCATGATATCTTGTTTATTTCAGATCCACACATTCTGCCAGGATATCTTGTTTATTTCAGCTACACACATTCTGCCATGGTATCTTGTTTATTTCAGATCCACACATTCTGCCATGATATCTTGTTTATTTCAGATCCACACATTCTGCCATGATATTTTTTTTATTTCAGATCCACACATTCTGCCATGATATCTTGTATATTTCAGATCCACACATTCTGCCATGATATTTTTTTTATTTCAGATCCACACATTCTGCCATGATATCTTGTTTATTTCAGCTACACACATTCTGCCATGATATCTTGTTTATTTCAGATCCACACATTCTGCCATGATATCTTGTTTATTTCAGCTACACACATTCTGCCATGATATTTTTTTTATTTCAGATCCACACATTCTGCCATGATATTTTTTTTATTTCAGATCCACACATTCTGCCATGGTATCTTGTTTATTTCAGATCCACACATTCTGCCATGGTATCTTGTTTATTTCAGCTACACACATTCTGCCATGATATTTTTTTTCTTTCAGATCCACACATTCTGCCATGGTATCTTGTTTATTTCAGATCCACACATTCTGCCATGATGTCTTGTTTATTTCAGATCCACACATTCTGCCATGATATCTTGTTTATTTCAGATCCACACATTCTGCCATGATATTTTTTTTATTTCAGATCCACACATTCTGCCATGATATCTTGTTTATTTCAGATCCACACATTCTGCCATGATATTTTTTTTATTTCAGATCCACACATTCTGCCATGATATCTTGTTTATTTCAGATCCACACATTCTGCCATGATATCTTGTTTATTTCAGATCCACACTTTCTGCCATGATATCTTGTTTATTTCAGATCCACACATTCTGCCATGATATCTTGTTTATTTCAGATCCACACATTCTGCCATGATATTTTTTTTATTTCAGATCCACACATTCTGCCATGATATCTTGTTTATTTCAGATCCACACATTCTGCCATGATATCTTGTTTATTTCAGATCCACACATTCTGCCATGGTATCTTGTTTATTTCTGATCCACACATTCTGCCATGGTATCTTGTTTATTTCAGATCCACACATTCTGCCATGATATCTTGTTTATTTCAGATCCACACATTCTGCCATGATATTTTTTTTATTTCTGATCCACACATTCTGCCATGATATCTTGTTTATTTCAGATCCACACATTCTGCCATGATATCTTGTTTATTTCAGATCCACACATTCTGCCAGGATATCTTGTTTATTTCAGCTACACACATTCTGCCATGATATCTTGTTTATTTCTGATCCACACATTCTGCCATGATATCTTGTTTATTTCAGATCCACACATTCTGCCATGATATCTTGTTTATTTCAGATCCACACATTCTGCCAGGATATCTTGTTTATTTCAGCTACACACATTCTGCCATGGTATCTTGTTTATTTCAGATCCACACATTCTGCCATGATATCTTGTTTATTTCAGATCCACACATTCTGCCAGGATATCTTGTTTATTTCAGCTACACACATTCTGCCATGGTATCTTGTTTATTTCTGATCCACACATTCTGCCATGATATCTTGTTTATTTCAGATCCACACATTCTGCCATGATATCTTGTTTATTTCAGATCCACACATTCTGCCAGGATATCTTGTTTATTTCAGCTACACACATTCTGCCATGGTATCTTGTTTATTTCAGATCCACACATTCTGCCATGATATCTTGTTTATTTCAGATCCACACATTCTGCCATGATATTTTTTTTATTTCAGATCCACACATTCTGCCATGATATCTTGTATATTTCAGATCCACACATTCTGCCATGATATTTTTTTTATTTCAGATCCACACATTCTGCCATGATATCTTGTTTATTTCAGATCCACACATTCTGCCATGATATCTTGTTTATTTCAGATCCACACATTCTGCCATGATATCTTGTTTATTTCAGATCCACACATTCTGCCGTGATATTTTTTTTATTTCAGATCCACACATTCTGCCATGATATCTTGTTTATTTCAGATCCACACATTCTGCCATGGTATCTTGTTTATTTCTGATCCACACATTCTGCCATGGTATCTTGTTTATTTCAGATCCACACATTCTGCCATGATATCTTGTTTATTTCAGATCCACACATTCTGCCATGATATCTTGTTTATTTCAGATCCACACATTCTGCCATGATATCTTGTTTATTTCAGATCCACACATTCTGCCATGATATCTTGTTTATTTCAGATCCACACATTCTGCCATGATATCTTGTTTAT
Source organism: Heterodontus francisci (assembly GCF_036365525.1). Classification (NCBI taxonomy): domain Eukaryota; kingdom Metazoa; phylum Chordata; class Chondrichthyes; order Heterodontiformes; family Heterodontidae; genus Heterodontus; species Heterodontus francisci. Next base: position 5,514,148 of record NC_090401.1, read on the forward strand.
TGCAGATCCACACATTCTGCCATGATATCTTGTTTATTTCAGATCCACACATTCTGCCATGATATCTTGTTTATTTCAGATCCACACATTCTGCCATGATATCTTGTTTATTTCAGCTACACACATTCTGCCATGATATCTTGTTTATTTCAGCTACACACATTCTGCCATGATATCTTGTTTATTTCAGATCCACACATTCTGCCATGATATCTTGTTTATTTCAGCTGCACACATTCTGCCATGATATTTTTTTTATTTCAGATCCACACATTCTGCCATGATATTTTTTTTATTTCAGATCCACACATTCTGCCATGGTATCTTGTTTATTTCAGATCCACACATTCTGCCATGGTATCTTGTTTATTTCAGCTACACACATTCTGCCATGATATCTTGTTTATTTCTGATCCACACATTCTGCCATGATGTCTTGTTTATTTCAGATCCACACATTCTGCCATGATATCTTATTTATATCAGATCCACACATTCTGCCATGATATTTTTTTTATTTCAGATCCACACATTCTGCCATGATATCTTGTTTATTTCAGATCCACACATTCTGCCATGATATCTTGTTTATTTCAGATCCACACTTTCTGCCATGATATCTTGTTTATTTCTGATCCACACATTCTGCCATGATATCTTGTTTATTTCAGATCCACACATTCTGCCATGATATCTTGTTTATTTCAGATCCACACATTCTGCCAGGATATCTTGTTTATTTCAGATCCACACATTCTGCCATGATATTTTGTTTATTTCTGATCCACACATTCTGTCATGATATCTTGTTTATTTCAGATCCACACATTCTGCCATGATATCTTGTTTATTTCTGATCCACACATTCTGCCATGATATCTTGTTTATTTCTGATCCACACATTCTGCCATGATATCTTGTTTATTTCAGCTACACACATTCTGCCATGATATCTTGTTTATTTCAGATCCACACATTCTGCCATGATATCTTGTTTATTTCAGATCCACACATTCTGCCATGATATCTTGTTTATTTCAGATCCACACATTCTGCCATGATATCTTGTTTATTTCAGATCCACACATTCTGTCATGATATCTTGTTTATTTCAGATCCACACGTTCTGCCATGATATCTTGTTTATTTCAGATCCACAAATTCTGCCATGATATCTTGTTTATTTCAGCTGCACACATTCTGCCATGATATCTTGTTTATTTCAGATCCACACATTCTGCCATGATATCTTGTTTATTTCAGATCCACACATTCTGCCATGATATCTTGTTTATTTCAGCTACACACATTCTGCCATGATATCTTGTTTATTTCAGATCCACACATTCTGCCATGATATCTTGTTTATTTCAGCTACACACATTCTGCCATGATATTTTTTTTATTTCAGATCCACACATTCTGCCATGATATTTTTTTTATTTCAGATCCACACATTCTGCCATGGTATCTTGTTTATTTCAGATCCACACATTCTGCCATGGTATCTTGTTTATTTCAGCTACACACATTCTGCCATGATATTTTTTTTCTTTCAGATCCACACATTCTGCCATGGTATCTTGTTTATTTCAGATCCACACATTCTGCCATGATGTCTTGTTTATTTCAGATCCACACATTCTGCCATGATGTCTTGTTTATTTCAGATCCACACATTCTGCCATGATATCTTGTTTATTTCAGATCCACACATTCTGCCATGATATTTTTTTTATTTCAGATCCACACATTCTGCCATGATATCTTGTTTATTTCAGATCCACACATTCTGCCATGATATTTTTTTTATTTCAGATCCACACATTCTGCCATGATATCTTGTTTATTTCAGATCCACACATTCTGCCATGATATCTTGTTTATTTCAGATCCACACTTTCTGCCATGATATCTTGTTTATTTCAGATCCACACATTCTGCCATGATATCTTGTTTATTTCAGATCCACACATTCTGCCATGATATTTTTTTTATTTCAGATCCACACATTCTGCCATGATATCTTGTTTATTTCAGATCCACACATTCTGCCATGATATCTTGTTTATTTCAGATCCACACATTCTGCCATGGTATCTTGTTTATTTCTGATCCACACATTCTGCCATGGTATCTTGTTTATTTCAGATCCACACATTCTGCCATGATATCTTGTTTATTTCAGATCCACACATTCTGCCATGATATTTTTTTTATTTCTGATCCACACATTCTGCCATGATATCTTGTTTATTTCAGATCCACACATTCTGCCATGATATCTTGTTTATTTCAGATCCACACATTCTGCCAGGATATCTTGTTTATTTCAGCTACACACATTCTGCCATGATATCTTGTTTATTTCTGATCCACACATTCTGCCATGATATCTTGTTTATTTCAGATCCACACATTCTGCCATGATATCTTGTTTATTTCAGATCCACACATTCTGCCAGGATATCTTGTTTATTTCAGCTACACACATTCTGCCATGGTATCTTGTTTATTTCAGATCCACACATTCTGCCATGATATCTTGTTTATTTCAGATCCACACATTCTGCCATGATATCTTGTTTATTTCAGATCCACACATTCTGCCATGATATCTTGTTTATTTCAGATCCACACATTCTGTCATGATATCTTGTTTATTTCAGATCCACACGTTCTGCCATGATATCTTGTTTATTTCAGATCCACAAATTCTGCCATGATATCTTGTTTATTTCCGCTGCACACATTCTGCCATGATATCTTGTTTATTTCAGATCCACACATTCTGCCATGATATCTTGTTTATTTCAGATCCACACATTCTGCCATGATATCTTGTTTATTTCAGCTACACACATTCTGCCATGATATCTTGTTTATTTCAGATCCACACATTCTGCCATGATATCTTGTTTATTTCAGCTACACACATTCTGCCATGATATTTTTTTTATTTCAGATCCACACATTCTGCCATGATATTTTTCTTATTTCAGATCCACACATTCTGCCATGGTATCTTGTTTATTTCAGATCCACACATTCTGCCATGGTATCTTGTTTATTTCAGATCCACACATTCTGCCATGATGTCTTGTTTATTTCAGATCCACACATTCTGCCATGATATCTTGTTTATTTCAGATCCACACATTCTGCCATGATATTTTTTTTATTTCAGATCCACACATTCTGCCATGATATCTTGTTTATTTCAGATCCACACATTCTGCCATGATATTTTTTTTATTTCAGATCCACACATTCTGCCATGATATCTTGTTTATTTCAGATCCACACATTCTGCCATGATATCTTGTTTATTTCAGATCCACACTTTCTGCCATGATATCTTGTTTATTTCAGATCCACACATTCTGCCATGATATCTTGTTTATTTCAGATCCACACATTCTGCCATGATATTTTTTTTATTTCAGATCCACACATTCTGCCATGATATCTTGTTTATTTCAGATCCACACATTCTGCCATGATATCTTGTTTATTTCAGATCCACACATTCTGCCATGGTATCTTGTTTATTTCTGATCCACACATTCTGCCATGGTATCTTGTTTATTTCAGATCCACACATTCTGCCATGATATCTTGTTTATTTCAGATCCACACATTCTGCCATGATATTTTTTTTATTTCTGATCCACACATTCTGCCATGATATCTTGTTTATTTCAGATCCACACATTCTGCCATGATATCTTGTTTATTTCAGATCCACACATTCTGCCAGGATATCTTGTTTATTTCAGCTACACACATTCTGCCATGATATCTTGTTTATTTCTGATCCACACATTCTGCCATGATATCTTGTTTATTTCAGATCCACACATTCTGCCATGATATCTTGTTTATTTCAGATCCACACATTCTGCCATGATATCTTGTTTATTTCAGATCCACACATTCTGCCAGGATATCTTGTTTATTTCAGCTACACACATTCTGCCATGGTATCTTGTTTATTTCAGATCCACACATTCTGCCATGATATCTTGTTTATTTCAGATCCACACATTCTGCCAGGATATCTTGTTTATTTCAGCTACACACATTCTGCCATGGTATCTTGTTTATTTCAGATCCACACATTCTGCCATGATATCTTGTTTATTTCAGATCCACACATTCTGCCAGGATATCTTGTTTATTTCAGCTACACACATTCTGCCATGGTATCTTGTTTATTTCTGATCCACACATTCTGCCATGATATCTTGTTTATTTCAGATCCACACATTCTGCCATGATATCTTGTTTATTTCAGATCCACACATTCTGCCAGGATATCTTGTTTATTTCAGCTACACACATTCTGCCATGGTATCTTGTTTATTTCAGATCCACACATTCTGCCATGATATCTTGTTTATTTCAGATCCACACATTCTGCCATGATATTTTTTTTATTTCAGATCCACACATTCTGCCATGATATCTTGTATATTTCAGATCCACACATTCTGCCAGGATATTTTTTTTATTTCAGATCCACACATTCTGCCATGATATCTTGTTTATTTCAGATCCACACATTCTGCCATGATATCTTGTTTATTTCAGATCCACACATTCTGCCATGATATCTTGTTTATTTCAGATCCACACATTCTGCCGTGATATTTTTTTTATTTCAGATCCACACATTCTGCCATGATATTTTTTTTATTTCAGATCCACACATTCTGCCATGATATCTTGTTTATTTCAGATCCACACATTCTGCCATGATATCTTGTTTATTTCATATCCACACATTCTGCCAGGATATCTTGTTTATTTCAGATCCACACATTCTGCCATGATATTTTGTCTATTTCTGATCCACACATTCTGTCATGATATCTTGTTTATTTCAGATCCACACATTCTGCCATGATATCTTGTTTATTTCTGATCCACACATTCTGCCATGATATCTTGTTTACTTCAGATCCACACATTCTGCCATGATATCTTGTTTATTTCAGCTACACACATTCTGCCAGGATATCTTGTTTATTTCAGCTACACATATTCTGCCATGATATCTTGTTTATTTCAGCTACACACATTCTGCCATGATATTTTTTTTATTTCAGATCCACACATTCTGCCATGATATTTTTTTTATTTCAGATCCACACATTCTGCCATGATATCTTGTTTATTTCAGATCCACACATTCTGCCATGATATCTTGTTTATTTCAGATCCACACATTCTGCCATGATATCTTGTTTATTTCAGATCCACACATTCTGCCATGATATCTTGTTTATTTCAGATCCACACATTCTGTCATGATATCTTGTTTATTTCAGATCCACACGTTCTGCCATGATATCTTGTTTATTTCAGATCCACACATTCTGCCATGATATCTTGTTTATTTCAGCTGCACACATTCTGCCATGATATCTTGGTTATTTCAGATCCACACATTCTGCCATGATATCTTGTTTATTTCAGATCCACACATTCTGCCATGATATCTTGTTTATTTCAGCTGCACACATTCTGCCATGATATCTTGTTTATTTCAGATCCACACATTCTGCCATGATATCTTGTTTATTTCAGCTGCACACATTCTGCCATGATATTTTTTTTATTTCAGATCCACACATTCTGCCATGATATCTTGTTTATTTCAGATCCACACATTCTGCCATGATATCTTGTTTATTTCAGATCCACACATTCTGTCATGATATCTTGTTTATTTCAGATCCACACGTTCTGCCATGATATCTTGTTTATTTCAGATCCACACATTCTGCCATGATATCTTGTTTATTTCAGATCCACACATTCTGCCATGATATCTTGTTTATTTCAGATCCACACTTTCTGCCATGATATCTTGTTTATTTCAGATCCACACATTCTGCCATGATATCTTGTTTATTTCAGATCCACACATTCTGCCATGATATTTTTTTTATTTCAGATCCACACATTCTGCCATGATATCTTGTTTATTTCAGATCCACACATTCTGCCATGATATCTTGTTTATTTCAGATCCACACATTCTGCCATGGTATCTTGTTTATTTCTGATCCACACATTCTGCCATGGTATCTTGTTTATTTCAGATCCACACATTCTGCCATGATATCTTGTTTATTTCAGATCCACACATTCTGCCATGATATTTTTTTTATTTCTGATCCACACATTCTGCCATGATATCTTGTTTATTTCAGATCCACACATTCTGCCATGATATCTTGTTTATTTCAGATCCACACATTCTGCCAGGATATCTTGTTTATTTCAGCTACACACATTCTGCCATGATATCTTGTTTATTTCTGATCCACACATTCTGCCATGATATCTTGTTTATTTCAGATCCACACATTCTGCCATGATATCTTGTTTATTTCAGATCCACACATTCTGCCAGGATATCTTGTTTATTTCAGCTACACACATTCTGCCATGGTATCTTGTTTATTTCAGATCCACACATTCTGCCATGATATCTTGTTTATTTCAGATCCACACATTCTGCCATGATATCTTGTTTATTTCAGATCCACACATTCTGCCATGATATCTTGTTTATTTCAGATCCACACATTCTGTCATGATATCTTGTTTATTTCAGATCCACACGTTCTGCCATGATATCTTGTTTATTTCAGATCCACAAATTCTGCCATGATATCTTGTTTATTTCAGCTGCACACATTCTGCCATGATATCTTGTTTATTTCAGATCCACACATTCTGCCATGATATCTTGTTTATTTCAGATCCACACATTCTGCCATGATATCTTGTTTATTTCAGCTACACACATTCTGCCATGATATCTTGTTTATTTCAGATCCACACATTCTGCCATGATATCTTGTTTATTTCAGCTACACACATTCTGCCATGATATTTTTTTTATTTCAGATCCACACATTCTGCCATGATATTTTTTTTATTTCAGATCCACACATTCTGCCATGGTATCTTGTTTATTTCAGATCCACACATTCTGCCATGGTATCTTGTTTATTTCAGATCCACACATTCTGCCATGATGTCTTGTTTATTTCAGATCCACACATTCTGCCATGATATCTTGTTTATTTCAGATCCACACATTCTGCCATGATATTTTTTTTATTTCAGATCCACACATTCTGCCATGATATCTTGTTTATTTCAGATCCACACATTCTGCCATGATATTTTTTTTATTTCAGATCCACACATTCTGCCATGATATCTTGTTTATTTCAGATCCACACATTCTGCCATGATATCTTGTTTATTTCAGATCCACACTTTCTGCCATGATATCTTGTTTATTTCAGATCCACACATTCTGCCATGATATCTTGTTTATTTCAGATCCACACATTCTGCCATGATATTTTTTTTATTTCAGATCCACACATTCTGCCATGATATCTTGTTTATTTCAGATCCACACATTCTGCCATGATATCTTGTTTATTTCAGATCCACACATTCTGCCATGGTATCTTGTTTATTTCTGATCCACACATTCTGCCATGGTATCTTGTTTATTTCAGATCCACACATTCTGCCATGATATCTTGTTTATTTCAGATCCACACATTCTGCCATGATATTTTTTTTATTTCTGATCCACACATTCTGCCATGATATCTTGTTTATTTCAGATCCACACATTCTGCCATGATATCTTGTTTATTTCAGATCCACACATTCTGCCAGGATATCTTGTTTATTTCAGCTACACACATTCTGCCATGATATCTTGTTTATTTCTGATCCACACATTCTGCCATGATATCTTGTTTATTTCAGATCCACACATTCTGCCATGATATCTTGTTTATTTCAGATCCACACATTCTGCCAGGATATCTTGTTTATTTCAGCTACACACATTCTGCCATGGTATCTTGTTTATTTCAGATCCACACATTCTGCCATGATATCTTGTTTATTTCAGATCCACACATTCTGCCAGGATATCTTGTTTATTTCAGCTACACACATTCTGCCATGGTATCTTGTTTATTTCTGATCCACACATTCTGCCATGATATCTTGTTTATTTCAGATCCACACATTCTGCCATGATATCTTGTTTATTTCAGATCCACACATTCTGCCAGGATATCTTGTTTATTTCAGCTACACACATTCTGCCATGGTATCTTGTTTATTTCAGATCCACACATTCTGCCATGATATCTTGTTTATTTCAGATCCACACATTCTGCCATGATATTTTTTTTATTTCAGATCCACACATTCTGCCATGATATCTTGTATATTTCAGATCCACACATTCTGCCAGGATATTTTTTTTATTTCAGATCCACACATTCTGCCATGATATCTTGTTTATTTCAGATCCACACATTCTGCCATGATATCTTGTTTATTTCAGATCCACACATTCTGCCATGATATCTTGTTTATTTCAGATCCACACATTCTGCCGTGATATTTTTTTTATTTCAGATCCACACATTCTGCCATGATATTTTTTTTATTTCAGATCCACACATTCTGCCATGATATCTTGTTTATTTCAGATCCACACATTCTGCCATGATATCTTGTTTATTTCAGATCCACACATTCTGCCAGGATATCTTGTTTATTTCAGATCCAGACATTCTGCCATGATATTTTGTCTATTTCTGATCCACACATTCTGTCATGATATCTTGTTTATTTCAGATCCACACATTCTGCCATGATATCTTGTTTATTTCTGATCCACACATTCTGCCATGATATCTTGTTTACTTCAGATCCACACATTCTGCCATGATATCTTGTTTATTTCAGCTACACACATTCTGCCAGGATATCTTGTTTATTTCAGCTACACATATTCTGCCATGATATCTTGTTTATTTCAGCTACACACATTCTGCCATGATATTTTTTTTATTTCAGATCCACACATTCTGCCATGATATTTTTTTTATTTCAGATCCACACATTCTGCCATGATATCTTGTTTATTTCAGATCTACACATTCTGCCATGATATCTTGTTTATTTCAGATCCACACATTCTGCCATGATATCTTGTTTATTTCAGATCCACACATTCTGCCATGATATCTTGTTTATTTCAGATCCACACATTCTGTCATGATATCTTGTTTATTTCAGATCCACACGTTCTGCCATGATATCTTGTTTATTTCAGATCCACACATTCTGCCATGATATCTTGTTTATTTCAGCTGCACACATTCTGCCATGATATCTTGTTTATTTCAGATCCACACATTCTGCCATGATATCTTGTTTATTTCAGATCCACACATTCTGCCATGATATCTTGTTTATTTCAGCTGCACACATTCTGCCATGATATCTTGTTTATTTCAGATCCACACATTCTGCCATGATATCTTGTTTATTTCAGATCCACACATTCTGTCATGATATCTTGTTTATTTCAGATCCACACGTTCTGCCATGATATCTTGTTTATTTCAGATCCACACATTCTGCCATGATATCTTGTTTATTTCAGCTGCACACATTCTGCCATGATATCTTGTTTATTTCAGATCCACACATTCTGCCATGATATCTTGTTTATTTCTGATCCACACATTCTGCCATGATATCTTGTTTATTTCAGATCCACACATTCTGCCATGATATCTTGTTTATTTCAGATCCACACATTCTGCCATGATATCTTGTTTATTTCAGATCCACACATTCTGCCATGATATCTTGTTTATTTCTGATCCACACATTCAGCCATGATATCTTGTTTATTTCAGATCAACACATTCTGCCATGATATCTTGTTTATTTCAGCTACACACATTCTGCCATGATATCTTGTTTATTTCAGATCCACACATTCTGCCATGATATCTTGTTTATTTCAGATCCACACATTCTGCCATGGTATCTTGTTTATTTCAGCTACACACATTCTGCCATGATATCTTGTTTATTTCAGCTACACACATTCTGCCATGATATCTTGTTTATTTCAGCTACACACATTCTGCCATGATATTTTTTTTATTTCAGATCCACACATTCTGCCATGATATTTTTTTTATTTCAGATCCACACATTCTGCCATGATATTTTTTTTATTTCAGATCCACACATTCTGCCATGATATCTTGTTTATTTCAGATCCACACATTCTGCCGTGATATTTTTTTTATTTCAGATCCACACATTCTGCCATGATATTTTTTTTATTTCAGATCCACACATTCTGCCATGATATCTTGTTTATTTCAGATCCACACATTCTGCCATGATATCTTGTTTATTTCAGATCCACACATTCTGCCATGATATCTTGTTTATTTCAGATCCACACATTCTGCCATGATATCTTTTTTATTTCAGATCCACACATTCTGCCATGATATCTTGTTTATTTCAGATCCACACATTCTGCCATGATATTTTTTTTATTTCAGATCCACACATTCTGCCATGATATCTTGTTTATTTCAGATCCACACATTCTGCCATGATATCTTGTTTATTTCAGATCCACACATTCTGCCATGATATTTTTTTTATTTCAGATCCACACATTCTGCCATGATATCTTGTTTATTTCAGATCCACACATTCTGCCATGATATTTTTTTTATTTCAGATCCACACATTCTGCCATGATATCTTGTTTATTTCAGATCCACACATTCTGCCATGATATCTTGTTTATTTCAGATCCACACATTCTGCCATGATATCTTGTTTATTTCAGATCCACACATTCTGCCATGATATTTTTTTTATTTCAGATCCACACATTCTGCCATGATATCTTGTTTATTTCAGATCCACACATTCTGCCACGATATCTTGTTTATTTCAGATCCACACATTCTGCCATGATATCTTGTTTATTTCAGATCCACACATTCTGCCATGATATTTTTTTTATTTCAGATCCACACATTCTGCCATGGTATCTTGTTTATTTCAGATCCACACATTCTGCCATGATATTTTTTTTATTTCAGATCCACACATTCTGCCATGATATCTTGTTTATTTCAGATCCACACATTCTGCCATGATATCTTGTTTATTTCAGATCCACACATTCTGCCATGATATTTTTTTTATTTCAGATCCACACATTCTGCCATGATATCTTGTTTATTTCAGATCCACACATTCTGCCATGATATCTTGTTTATTTCAGATCCACACATTCTGCCATGGTATCTTGTTTATTTCAGATCCACACATTCTGCCATGATATCTTGTTTATTTCAGATCCACACATTCTGCCATGGTATCTTGTTTATTTCAGATCCACACATTCTGCCATGATATCTTGTTTATTTCAGATCCACACATTCTGCCATGATATCTTGTTTATTTCAGATCCACACATTCTGCCATGATATCTTGTTTATTTCAGATCCACACATTCTGCCATGACATCTTGTTTATTTCAGATCCACACATTCTGCCATGATATTTTTTTTATTTCAGATCCACACATTCTGCCATGATATCTTGTTTATTTCAGATCCACACATTCTGCCATGATATCTTGTTTATTTCAGATCCACACATTCTGCCATGATATTTTTTTTATTTCAGATCCACACATTCTGCCATGATATCTTGCTTATTTCAGATCCACACATTCTGCCATGATATCTTGTTTATTTCAGATCCACACATTCTACCATGATATCTTGTTTATTTCAGCTACACACATTCTGCCATGATATCTTGTTTATTTCAGATCCACACATTCTGCCATGATATCTTGTTTATTTCAGATCCACACATTCTGCCAGGATATCTTGTTTATTTCAGATCCACACATTCTGCCATGATATTTTGTCTATTTCTGATCCACACATTCTGTCATGATATCTTGTTTATTTCAGATCCACACATTCTGCCATGATATCTTGTTTATTTCTGATCCACACATTCTGCCATGATATCTTGTTTATTTCAGATCCACACATTCTGCCATGATATCTTGTTTATTTCAGCTACACACATTCTGCCATGATATCTTGTTTATTTCAGATCCACACATTCTGCCATGATATCTTGTTTATTTCAGATCCACACATTCTGCCAGGATATCTTGTTTATTTCAGCTACACACATTCTGCCATGATATCTTGTTTATTTCAGCTACACACATTCTGCCATGATATTTTTTTTATTTCAGATCCACACATTCTGCCATGATATTTTTTTTATTTCAGATCCACACATTCTGCCATGATATCTTGTTTATTTCAGATCCACACATTCTGCCATGGTATATTGTTTATTTCAGATCCACACATTCTGCCACGATATCTTGTTTATTTCAGATCCACACATTCTGCCATGATATCTTGTTTATTTCAGATCCACACATTCTGCCATGGTATATTGTTTATTTCAGATCCACACATTCTGCCACGATATCTTGTTTATTTCAGATCCACACATTCTGCCATGGTATCTTGTTTATTTCAGATCCACTCATTCTGCCATGGTATATTGTTTATTTCAGATCCACACATTCTGCCACGATATCTTGTTTATTTCAGATCCACACATTCTGCCATGGTATCTTGTTTATTTCAGATCCACACATTCTGCCATGATATTTTTTTTATTTCAGATCCACACATTCTGCCATGATATCTTGTTTATTTCAGATCCACACATTCTGCCATGGTATATTGTTTATTTCAGATCCACACATTCTGCCACGATATCTTGTTTATTTCAGATCCACACATTCTGCCATGATATCTTGTTTATTTCAGATCCACACATTCTGCCATGATATCTTGTTTATTTCAGATCCACACATTCTGCCATGATATCTTGTTTATTTCAGATCCACACATTCTGCCATGATATCTTGTTTATTTCAGATCCACACATTCTGCCATGGTATCTTGTTTATTTCTGATCCACACATTCTGCCATGGTATCTTGTTTATTTCAGATCCACACATTCTGCCATGATATCTTGTTTATTTCAGATCCACACATTCTGCCATGATATTTTTTTTATTTCTGATCCACACATTCTGCCATGATATCTTGTTTATTTCAGATCCACACATTCTGCCATGATATCTTGTTTATTTCAGATCCACACATTCTGCCAGGATATCTTGTTTATTTCAGCTACACACATTCTGCCATGATATCTTGTTTATTTCTGATCCACACATTCTGCCATGATATCTTGTTTATTTCAGATCCACACATTCTGCCATGATATCTTGTTTATTTCAGATCCACACATTCTGCCAGGATATCTTGTTTATTTCAGCTACACACATTCTGCCATGGTATCTTGTTTATTTCAGATCCACACATTCTGCCATGATATCTTGTTTATTTCAGATCCACACATTCTGCCAGGATATCTTGTTTATTTCAGCTACACACATTCTGCCATGGTATCTTGTTTATTTCTGATCCACACATTCTGCCATGATATCTTGTTTATTTCAGATCCACACATTCTGCCATGATATCTTGTTTATTTCAGATCCACACATTCTGCCAGGATATCTTGTTTATTTCAGCTACACACATTCTGCCATGGTATCTTGTTTATTTCAGATCCACACATTCTGCCATGATATCTTGTTTATTTCAGATCCACACATTCTGCCATGATATTTTTTTTATTTCAGATCCACACATTCTGCCATGATATCTTGTATATTTCAGATCCACACATTCTGCCAGGATATTTTTTTTATTTCAGATCCACACATTCTGCCATGATATCTTGTTTATTTCAGATCCACACATTCTGCCATGATATCTTGTTTATTTCAGATCCACACATTCTGCCATGATATCTTGTTTATTTCAGATCCACACATTCTGCCGTGATATTTTTTTTATTTCAGATCCACACATTCTGCCATGATATTTTTTTTATTTCAGATCCACACATTCTGCCATGATATCTTGTTTATTTCAGATCCACACATTCTGCCATGATATCTTGTTTATTTCAGATCCACACATTCTGCCAGGATATCTTGTTTATTTCAGATCCAGACATTCTGCCATGATATTTTGTCTATTTCTGATCCACACATTCTGTCATGATATCTTGTTTATTTCAGATCCACACATTCTGCCATGATATCTTGTTTATTTCTGATCCACACATTCTGCCATGATATCTTGTTTACTTCAGATCCACACATTCTGCCATGATATCTTGTTTATTTCAGCTACACACATTCTGCCAGGATATCTTGTTTATTTCAGCTACACATATTCTGCCATGATATCTTGTTTATTTCAGCTACACACATTCTGCCATGATATTTTTTTTATTTCAGATCCACACATTCTGCCATGATATTTTTTTTATTTCAGATCCACACATTCTGCCATGATATCTTGTTTATTTCAGATCTACACATTCTGCCATGATATCTTGTTTATTTCAGATCCACACATTCTGCCATGATATCTTGTTTATTTCAGATCCACACATTCTGCCATGATATCTTGTTTATTTCAGATCCACACATTCTGTCATGATATCTTGTTTATTTCAGATCCACACGTTCTGCCATGATATCTTGTTTATTTCAGATCCACACATTCTGCCATGATATCTTGTTTATTTCAGCTGCACACATTCTGCCATGATATCTTGTTTATTTCAGATCCACACATTCTGCCATGATATCTTGTTTATTTCAGATCCACACATTCTGCCATGATATCTTGTTTATTTCAGCTGCACACATTCTGCCATGATATCTTGTTTATTTCAGATCCACACATTCTGCCATGATATCTTGTTTATTTCAGCTGCACACATTCTGCCATGATATTTTTTTTATTTCAGATCCACACATTCTGCCATCATATCTTGTTTATTTCAGATCCACACATTCTGCCATGATATCTTGTTTATTTCAGATCCACACATTCTGTCATGATATCTTGTTTATTTCAGATCCACACGTTCTGCCATGATATCTTGTTTATTTCAGATCCACACATTCTGCCATGATATCTTGTTTATTTCAGCTGCACACATTCTGCCATGATATCTTGTTTATTTCAGATCCACACATTCTGCCATGATATCTTGTTTATTTCTGATCCACACATTCTGCCATGATATCTTGTTTATTTCAGATCCACACATTCTGCCATGATATCTTGTTTATTTCAGATCCACACATTCTGCCATGATATCTTGTTTATTTCAGATCCACACATTCTGCCATGATATCTTGTTTATTTCTGATCCACACATTCTGCCATGATATCTTGTTTATTTCAGATCAACACATTCTGCCATGATATCTTGTTTATTTCAGCTACACACATTCTGCCATGATATCTTGTTTATTTCAGATCCACACATTCTGCCATGATATCTTGTTTATTTCAGATCCACACATTCTGCCATGGTATCTTGTTTATTTCAGCTACACACATTCTGCCATGATATCTTGTTTATTTCAGCTACACACATTCTGCCATGATATCTTGTTTATTTCAGCTACACACATTCTGCCATGATATTTTTTTTATTTCAGATCCACACATTCTGCCATGATATTTTTTTTATTTCAGATCCACACATTCTGCCATGATATTTTTTTTATTTCAGATCCACACATTCTGCCATGATATCTTGTTTATTTCAGATCCACACATTCTGCCGTGATATTTTTTTTATTTCAGATCCACACATTCTGCCATGATATTTTTTTTATTTCAGATCCACACATTCTGCCATGATATCTTGTTTATTTCAGATCCACACATTCTGCCATGATATCTTGTTTATTTCAGATCCACACATTCTGCCATGATATCTTGTTTATTTCAGATCCACACATTCTGCCATGATATCTTTTTTATTTCAGATCCACACATTCTGCCATGATATCTTGTTTATTTCAGATCCACACATTCTGCCATGATATTTTTTTTATTTCAGATCCACACATTCTGCCATGATATCTTGTTTATTTCAGATCCACACATTCTGCCATGATATCTTGTTTATTTCAGATCCACACATTCTGCCATGATATTTTTTTTATTTCAGATCCACACATTCTGCCATGATATCTTGTTTATTTCAGATCCACACATTCTGCCATGATATTTTTTTTATTTCAGATCCACACATTCTGCCATGATATCTTGTTTATTTCAGATCCACACATTCTGCCATGATATCTTGTTTATTTCAGATCCACACATTCTGCCATGATATCTTGTTTATTTCAGATCCACACATTCTGCCATGATATTTTTTTTATTTCAGATCCACACATTCTGCCATGATATCTTGTTTATTTCAGATCCACACATTCTGCCACGATATCTTGTTTATTTCAGATCCACACATTCTGCCATGATATCTTGTTTATTTCAGATCCACACATTCTGCCATGATATTTTTTTTATTTCAGATCCACACATTCTGCCATGGTATCTTGTTTATTTCAGATCCACACATTCTGCCATGATATTTTTTTTATTTCAGATCCACACATTCTGCCATGATATCTTGTTTATTTCAGATCCACACATTCTGCCATGATATCTTGTTTATTTCAGATCCACACATTCTGCCATGATATTTTTTTTATTTCAGATCCACACATTCTGCCATGATATCTTGTTTATTTCAGATCCACACATTCTGCCATGATATCTTGTTTATTTCAGATCCACACATTCTGCCATGGTATCTTGTTTATTTCAGATCCACACATTCTGCCATGATATCTTGTTTATTTCAGATCCACACATTCTGCCATGGTATCTTGTTTATTTCAGATCCACACATTCTGCCATGATATCTTGTTTATTTCAGATCCACACATTCTGCCATGATATCTTGTTTATTTCAGATCCACACATTCTGCCATGATATCTTGTTTATTTCAGATCCACACATTCTGCCATGATATCTTGTTTATTTCAGATCCACACATTCTGCCATGATATTTTTTTTATTTCAGATCCACACATTCTGCCATGATATCTTGTTTATTTCAGATCCACACATTCTGCCATGATATCTTGTTTATTTCAGATCCACACATTCTGCCATGATATTTTTTTTATTTCAGATCCACACATTCTGCCATGATATCTTGCTTATTTCAGATCCACACATTCTGCCATGATATCTTGTTTATTTCAGATCCACACATTCTACCATGATATCTTGTTTATTTCAGCTACACACATTCTGCCATGATATCTTGTTTATTTCAGATCCACACATTCTGCCATGATATCTTGTTTATTTCAGATCCACACATTCTGCCAGGATATCTTGTTTATTTCAGATCCACACATTCTGCCATGATATTTTGTCTATTTCTGATCCACACATTCTGTCATGATATCTTGTTTATTTCAGATCCACACATTCTGCCATGATATCTTGTTTATTTCTGATCCACACATTCTGCCATGATATCTTGTTTATTTCAGATCCACACATTCTGCCATGATATCTTGTTTATTTCAGCTGCACACATTCTGCCATGATATCTTGTTTATTTCAGATCCACACATTCTGCCATGATATCTTGTTTATTTCAGATCCACACATTCTGCCAGGATATCTTGTTTATTTCAGCTACACACATTCTGCCATGATATCTTGTTTATTTCAGCTACACACATTCTGCCATGATATTTTTTTTATTTCAGATCCACACATTCTGCCATGATATTTTTTTTATTTCAGATCCACACATTCTGCCATGATATCTTGTTTATTTCAGATCCACACATTCTGCCATGGTATATTGTTTATTTCAGATCCACACATTCTGCCACGATATCTTGTTTATTTCAGATCCACACATTCTGCCATGATATCTTGTTTATTTCAGATCCACACATTCTGCCATGGTATATTGTTTATTTCAGATCCACACATTCTGCCACGATATCTTGTTTATTTCAGATCCACACATTCTGCCATGGTATCTTGTTTATTTCAGATCCACTCATTCTGCCATGGTATATTGTTTATTTCAGATCCACACATTCTGCCACGATATCTTGTTTATTTCAGATCCACACATTCTGCCATGGTATCTTGTTTATTTCAGATCCACACATTCTGCCATGATATTTTTTTTATTTCAGATCCACACATTCTGCCATGATATCTTGTTTATTTCAGATCCACACATTCTGCCATGGTATATTGTTTATTTCAGATCCACACATTCTGCCACGATATCTTGTTTATTTCAGATCCACACATTCTGCCATGATATCTTGTTTATTTCAGATCCACACATTCTGCCATGATATCTTGTTTATTTCAGATCCACACATTCTGCCATGATATCTTGTTTATTTCAGATCCACACATTCTGTCATGATATCTTGTTTATTTCAGATCCACACATTCTGCCATGATATCTTGTTTATTTCAGATCCACACATTCTGTCATGATATCTTGTTTATTTCAGATCCACACATTCTGCCTGGATATCTTGTTTATTTCAGATCCACACATTCTGCCATGATATCTTGTTTATTTCAGATCCACACATTCTGCCATGATATTTTTTTTATTTCAGATCCACACATTCTGCCATGATATCTTGTTTATTTCAGATCCACACATTCTGCCATGGTATATTGTTTATTTCAGATCCACACATTCTGCCACGATATCTTGTTTATTTCAGATCCACACATTCTGCCATGATATCTTGTTTATTTCAGATCCACACATTCTGCCATGATATCTTGTTTATTTCAGATCCACACATTCTGCCATGATATCTTGTTTATTTCAGATCCACACATTCTGCCATGATATCTTGTTTATTTCAGATCCACACATTCTGCCATGATATCTTGTTTATTTCAGATCCACACATTCTGCCATGATATCTTGTTTATTTCAGATCCACACATTCTGCCATGATATCTTGTTTATTTCAGATCCACACATTCTGCCATGATATCTTGTTTATTTCAGATCCACACATTCTGTCATGATATCTTGTTTATTTCAGATCCACACATTCTGCCATGGTATCTTGTTTATTTCAGATCCACACATTCTGCCATGATATCTTGTTTATTTCAGATCCACACATTCTGCCATGATATCTTGTTTATTTCAGATCCACACATTCTGCCATGATATCTTGTTTATTTCAGATCCACACATTCTGTCATGATATCTTGTTTATTTCAGATCCACACATTCTGCCATGATATCTTGTTTATTTCAGATCCACACATTCTGCCATGATATCTTGTTTATTTCAGATCCACACATTCTGCCATGATATCTTGTTTATTTCAGATCCACACATTCTGTCATGATATCTTGTTTATTTCAGATCCACACATTCTGCCATGATATCTTGTTTATTTCAGATCCACACATTCTGCCATGATATCTTGTTTATTTCAGATCCACACATTCTGTCATGATATCTTGTTTATTTCAGATCCACACATTCTGCCATGATATCTTGTTTATTTCAGATCCACACATTCTGCCATGATATCTTGTTTATTTCAGATCCACACATTCTGCCATGATATCTTGTTTATTTCAGATCCACACATTCTGCCATGATATCTTGTTTATTTCAGATCCACACATTCTGCCATGATATCTTGTTTATTTCAGATCCACACATTCTGCCATGATATCTTGTTTATTTCAGATCCACACGTTCTGCCATGATATCTTGTTTATTTCAGATCCACACATTCTGCCATGGTATATTGTTTATTTCAGATCCACACATTCTGCCATGATATCTTGTTTATTTCTGATCCACACATTCTGCCATGATATCTTGTTTATTTCAGATCCACACATTCTGCCATGATATCTTGTTTATTTCAGCTACACACATTCTGCCATGATATGTTGTTTTTTTTAGATCCACACATTCTGCCAGGATATCTTGTTTATTTCAGCTACACACATTCTGCCATGATATCTTGTTTATTTCAGCTACACACATTCTGCCATGATATTTTTTTTATTTCAGATCCACACATTCTGCCATGATATTTTTTTTATTTCAGATCCACACATTCTGCCATGATATCTTGTTTATTTCAGATCCACACATTCTGCCATGATATCTTGTTTATTTCAGATCCACACATTCTGCCGTGATATTTTTTTTATTTCAGATCCACACATTCTGCCATGATATTTTTTTTATTTCAGATCCACACATTCTGCCATGATATCTTGTTTATTTCAGATCCACACATTCTGCCATGATATCTTGTTTATTTCAGATCCACACATTCTGCCATGATATCTTGTTTATTTCAGATCCACACATTCTGCCATGATATCTTGTTTATTTCAGATCCACACATTCTGCCATGATATCTTGTTTATTTCAGATCCACACATTCTGCCATGATATCTTGTTTATTTCAGATCCACACATTCTGCCATGATATTTTTTTTATTTCAGATCCACACATTCTGCCATGATATCTTGTTTATTTCGGATCCACACATTCTGCCATGATATTTTTTTTTATTTCAGATCCACACATTCTGCCATGATATCTTGTTTATTTCAGATGCACACATTCTGCCATGATATCTTGTTTATTTCAGATCCACACATTCTGCCATGATATCTTGTTTATTTCAGATCCACACATTCTGCCATGATATCTTGTTTATTTCTGATCCACACATTCTGCCATGATATCTTGTTTATTTCAGATCCACACATTCTGCCAGGATATCTTGTTTATTTCAGATCCACACATTCTGCCGTGATATTTTTTTTATTTCAGATCCACACATTCTGCCATGATATTTTTTTTATTTCAGATCCACACATTCTGCCATGATATTTTTTTTATTTCAGATCCACACATTCTGCCATGATATCTTGTTTATTTCAGATCCACACATTCTGCCATGATATTTTTTTTTATTTCAGATCCACACATTCTGCCATGATATCTTGTTTATTTCAGATGCACACATTCTGCCATGATATCTTGTTTATTTCAGATCCACACATTCTGCCATGATATCTTGTTTATTTCAGATCCACACATTCTGCCATGATATCTTGTTTATTTCAGATCCACACATTCTGCCATGATATCTTGTTTATTTCAGATCCACACATTCTGCCAGGATATCTTGTTTATTTCAGATCCACACATTCTGCCATGATATTTTGTCTATTTCTGATCCACACATTCTGTCATGATATCTTGTTTATTTCAGATCCACACATTCTGTCATGATATCTTGTTTATTTCTGATCCACACATTCTGCCATGATATCTTGTTTATTTCAGATCCACACATTCTGCCATGGTATCTTGTTTATTTCAGCTACACACATTCTGCCATGATATCTTGTTTATTTCAGATCCACACATTCTGCCATGATATCTTGTTTATTTCAGATCCACACATTCTGCCAGGATATCTTGTTTATTTCAGCTACACACATTCTGCCATGATATCTTGTTTATTTCAGCTACACACATTCTGCCATGATATTTTTTTTATTTCAGATCCACACATTCTGCCATGATATTTTTTTTATTTCAGATCCACACATTCTGCCATGATATCTTGTTTATTTCAGATCCACACATTCTGCCATGATATCTTGTTTATTTCAGATCCACACATTCTGCCATGATATTTTTTTTATTTCAGATCCACACATTCTGCCATGATATCTTGTTTATTTCAGATCCACACATTCTGCCATGATATCTTGTTTATTTCAGGTCCACACATTCTGCCATGATATCTTGTTTATTTCAGATCCACACATTCTGCCATGATATTTTTTTTATTTCAGATCCACACATTCTGCCATGATATCTTGTTTATTTCAGATCCACACATTCTGCCATGATATCTTGTTTATTTCAGATCCACACATTCTGCCATGATATCTTGTTTCTTTCAGATCCTCACATTCTGCCATGATATCTTGTTTATTTCAGATCCACACATTCTGCCATGATATCTTGTTTATTTCAGATCCACACATTCTGCCATGATATTTTTTTTATTTCAGATCCACACATTCTGCCATGATATCTTGTTTATTTCAGATCCACACATTCTGCCATGATATCTTGTTTATTTCAGATCCACACATTCTGCCATGATATCTTGTTTATTTCAGATCCACACATTCTGCCATGATATCTTGTTTATTTCAGATCCACACATTCTGCCATGATATCTTGTTTATTTCAGATCCACACATTCTGCCATGATATATTGTTTATTTCAGATCCAAACGTTCTGCCATGATATCTTGTTTATTTCAGATCCACACGTACTGCCATGATATCTTGTTTATTTCAGCTGCACACATTCTGCCATGATATCTTGTTTATTTCAGCTGCACACATTCTGCCATGATATCTTGTTTATTTCAGATCCACACATTCTGCCATGATATCTTGTTTATTTCAGCTACACACATTCTGCCATGATATTTTTTTTATTTCAGATCCACACATTCTGCCATGATATTTTTTTTATTTCAGATCCACACATTCTGCCATGGTATCTTGTTTATTTCAGATCCACACATTCTGCCATGGTATCTTGTTTATTTCAGCTACACACATTCTGCCATGATATCTTGTTTATTTCTGATCCACACATTCTGCCATGATGTCTTGTTTATTTCAGATCCACACATTCTGCCATGATGTCTTGTTTATTTCAGATCCACACATTCTGCCATGATATCTTGTTTATTTCAGCTACACACATTCTGCCATGATATCTTGTTTATTTCTGATCCACACATTCTGCCATGATGTCTTGTTTATTTCAGATCCACACATTCTGCCATGATATTTTTTTTATTTCAGATCCACACATTCTGCCATGATGTCTTGTTTATTTCAGATCCACACATTCTGCCATGATATCTTGTTTATTTCAGATCCACACATTCGGCCATGATTTTTTTTTATTTCAGATCCACACATTCTGCCATGATATCTTGTTTATTTCAGATCCACACTTTCTGCCATTATATCTTGTTTATTTCTGATCCACACATTCTGCCATGATATCTTGTTTATTTCAGATCCACACATTCTGCCATGATATCTTGTTTATTTCAGATCCACACATTCTGCCAGGATATCTTGTTTATTTCAGATCCACACATTCTGCCATGATATCTTGTTTATTTCAGATCCACACATTCTGCCATTATATCTTGTTTATTTCTGATCCACACATTCTGCCATGATATCTTGTTTATTTCAGATCCACACATTCTGCCATGATATCTTGTTTATTTCAGATCCACACATTCTGCCATTATATCTTGTTTATTTCTGATCCACACATTCTGCCATGATATCTTTATTTCAGATCCACACATTCTGCCATGATATCTTGTTTATTTCAGATCCACACATTCTGCCATGGTATCTTGTTTATTTCAGCTGCACACATTCTGCCATGATATCTTGTTTATTTCAGATCCACACATTCTGCCATGATATCTTGTTTATTTCAGATCCACACATTCTGCCATGATATCTTGTTTATTTCAGATCCACACATTCTGCCATGATATCTTGTTTATTTCTGATCCACACATTCTGTCATGATATCTTGTTTATTTCAGATCCACACATTCTGCCATGATATCTTGTTTATTTCAGATCCACACATTCTGTCATGATATCTTGTTTATTTCAGATCCACACGTTCTGCCATGATATCTTGTTTATTTCAGATCCACACATTCTGCCATGATATCTTGTTTATTTCAGATCCACACATTCTGCCATGATATCTTGTTTATTTCAGATCCACACATTCTGTCATGATATCTTGTTTATTTCAGATCCACACATTCTGTCATGATATCTTGTTTATTTCAGATCCACACGTTCTGCCATGATATCTTGTTTATTTCAGATCCACACATTCTGCCATGGTATCTTGTTTATTTCAGATCCACACATTCTGCCATGGTATCTTGTTTATTTCAGCTGCACACATTCTGCCATGATATCTTGTTTATTTCAGATCCACACATTCTGCCATGATATCTTGTTTATTTCAGATCCACACATTCTGCCATGATATCTTGTTTATTTCAGATCCACACATTCTGCCATGATATCTTGTTTATTTCTGATCCACACATTCTGTCATGATATCTTGTTTATTTCAGATCCACACATTCTGCCATGATATCTTGTTTATTTCAGATCCACACATTCTGTCATGATATCTTGTTTATTTCAGATCCACACGTTCTGCCATGATATCTTGTTTATTTCAGATCCACACATTCTGCCATGATATCTTGTTTATTTCAGCTGCACACATTCTGCCATGATATCTTGTTTATTTCAGATCCACACATTCTGTCATGATATCTTGTTTATTTCAGATCCACACGTTCTGCCATGATATCTTGTTTATTTCAGATCCACACATTCTGCCATGATATCTTGTTTATTTCAGCTGCACACATTCTGCCATGATATCTTGTTTATTTCAGATCCACACATTCTGCCATGATATCTTGTTTATTTCAGATCCACACATTCTGCCATGATATCTTGTTTATTTCAGCTACACACATTCTGCCATGATATCTTGTTTATTTCAGATCCACACATTCTGCCATGATATCTTGTTTATTTCAGCTGCACACATTCTGCCATGATATCTTGTTTATTTCAGATCCACACATTCTGCCATGATATCTTGTTTATTTCAGATCCACACATTCTGCCAGGATATCTTGTTTATTTCAGCTACACACATTCTGCCATGATATCTTGTTTATTTCAGATCCACACATTCTGCCATGATATCTTGTTTATTTCAGCTGCACACATTCTGCCATGATATCTTGTTTATTTCAGATCCACACATTCTGCCATGATATCTTGTTTATTTCAGCTGCACACATTCTGCCATGATATCTTGTTTATTTCAGATCCACACATTCTGCCATGATATCTTGTTTATTTCAGATCCACACATTCTGCCATGATATCTTGTTTTTTTCAGCTACACACATTCTGCCATGATATTTTTTTAATTTCAGATCCACACATTCTGCCATGATATTTTTTTTATTTCAGATCCACACATTCTGCCATGGTATCTTGTTTATTTCAGATCCACACATTCTGCCATGGTATCTTGTTTATTTCAGCTACACACATTCTGCCATGATATTTTTTTTATTTCAGATCCACACATTCTGCCATGATATCTTGCTTATTTCAGATCCACACATTCTGCCATGATATCTTGTT
Organism: Heterodontus francisci; assembly: GCF_036365525.1. Classification (NCBI taxonomy): domain Eukaryota; kingdom Metazoa; phylum Chordata; class Chondrichthyes; order Heterodontiformes; family Heterodontidae; genus Heterodontus; species Heterodontus francisci. Next base: position 5,539,451 of record NC_090401.1, read on the forward strand.
TATTTCAGATCCACACTTTCTGCCATGATATCTTGTTTATTTCAGATCCACACATTCTGCCATGATATTTTTTTTATTTCAGATCCACACATTCTGCCATGGTATCTTGTTTATTTCAGATCCACACATTCTGCCATGGTATCTTGTTTATTTCAGCTACACACATTCTGCCATGATATTTTTTTTATTTCAGATCCACACATTCTGCCATGATATCTTGTTTATTTCAGATCCACACATTCTGCCATGATATCTTGTTTATTTCAGATCCACACTTTCTGCCATGATATCTTGTTTATTTCAGATCCACACATTCTGCCAGGATATCTTGTTTATTTCAGATCCACACATTCTGCCATGATATTTTGTCTATTTCTGATCCACACATTCTGTCATGATATTTTTTTTATTTCAGATCCACACTTTCTGCCATGATATCTTGTTTATTTCAGATCCACACATTCTGCCATGATATCTTGTTTATTTCAGATCCACACATTCTGCCATGATATTTTTTTTATTTCAGATTCACACATTCTGCCAGGATATCTTGTTTATTTCAGATCCACACTTTCTGCCATGATATCTTGTTTATTTCAGATCCACACATTCTGCCATGATATCTTGTTTATTTCAGATCCACACATTCTGCCATGATATTTTTTTTATTTCAGATCCACACATTCTGCCAGGATATCTTGTTTATTTCAGATCCACACATTCTGCCATGATATCTTGTTTATTTCAGCTACACACATTCTGCCATGATATTTTTTTTATTTCAGATCCACACATTCTGCCATGATATTTTTTTTATTTCAGATCCACACATTCTGCCATGGTATCTTGTTTATTTCAGCTACACACATTCTGCCATGATATTTTTTTTATTTCAGATCCACACATTCTGCCATGGTATCTTGTTTATTTCAGATCCACACATTCTGCCATGATATTTTTTTTATTTCAGATCCACACATTCTGCCAGGATATCTTGTTTATTTCAGATCCACACATTCTGCCAAGATATTTTGTCTATTTCTGATCCACACATTCTGTCATGATATCTTGTTTATTTCAGATCCACACATTCTGCCATGATATCTTGTTTATTTCTGATCCACACATTCTGCCATGATATCTTGTTTATTTCAGATCCACACATTCTGCCATGATATCTTGTTTATTTCAGATCCACACATTCTGCCAGGATATCTTGTTTATTTCAGCTACACACATTCTGCCATGATATCTTGTTTATTTCAGCTACACACATTCTGCCATGATATTTTTTTTATTTCAGATCCACACATTCTGCCATGATATTTTTTTTATTTCAGATCCACACATTCTGCCATGATATCTTGTTTATTTCAGATCCACACATTCTGCCATGATATCTTGTTTATTTCAGATCCACACATTCTGCCGTGATATTTTTTTTATTTCAGATCCACACATTCTGCCATGATATCTTGTTTATTTCAGATCCACACATTCTGCCATGATATCTTGTTTATTTCAGATCCACACATTCTGCCATGATATCTTGTTTATTTCAGATCCACACATTCTGCCATGATATCTTGTTTATTTCAGATCCACACATTCTGCCATGATATCTTGTTTATTTCAGATCCACACATTCTGCCATGATATCTTGTTTATTTCAGATCCACACATTCTGCCATGATATTTTTTTTATTTCAGATCCACACATTCTGCCATGATATCTTGTTTATTTCAGATCCACACATTCTGCCATGATATCTTGTTTATTTCAGATCCACACATTCTGCCATGATATCTTGTTTATTTCAGCTACACACATTCTGCCATGATATCTTGTTTATTTCAGATCCACACATTCTGCCATGATGTCTTGTTTATTTCAGCTACACACATTCTGCCATGATATCTTGCTTATTTCAGATCCACACATTCTGCCATGATATCTTGTTTATTTCAGATCCACACATTCTGCCATGATATCTTGTTTATTTCAGCTACACACATTCTGCCATGATATCTTGTTTATTTCAGATCCACACATTCTGCCATGATGTCTTGTTTATTTCAGATCCACACATTCTGCCAGGATATTTTGTCTATTTCTGATCAACACATTCTGTCATGATATCTTGTTTATTTCAGATCCACACATTCTGCCATGATATCTTGTTTATTTCTGATCCACACATTCTGCCATGATATCTTGTTTATTTCAGATCCACACATTCTGCCATGATATCTTGTTTATTTCAGCTACACACATTCTGCCATGATATCTTGCTTATTTCAGATCCACACATTCTGCCATGATATCTTGTTTATTTCAGATCCACACATTCTGCCAGGATATCTTGTTTATTTCAGCTACACACATTCTGCCATGATATATTGTTTATTTCAGCTACACACATTCTGCCATGATATTTTTTTTATTTCAGATCCACACATTCTGCCATGATATTTTTTTTATTTCAGATCCACACATTCTGCCATGATATCTTGTTTATTTCAGATCCACACATTCTGCCATGATATCTTGTTTATTTCAGATCCACACATTCTGCCATGATATTTTTTTTATTTCAGATCCACACATTCTGCCATGATATCTTGTTTATTTCAGATCCACACATTCTGCCATGATATCTTGTTTATTTCAGATCCACACATTCTGCCATGATATCTTGTTTATTTCAGATCCACACATTCTGCCATGATATCTTGTTTATTTCAGATCCACACATTCTGCCATGATATCTTGTTTATTTCAGATCCACACATTCTGCCATGATATCTTGTTTATTTCAGATCCACACATTGTGTCATGATATCCTGTTTATTTCAGATCCACACGTTCTGCCATGATATCTTGTTTATTTCAGATCCACACATTCTGCCATGATATCTTGTTTATTTCAGCTGCACACATTCTGCCATGATATCTTGTTTATTTCAGATCCACACATTCTGCCATGATATCTTGTTTATTTCAGATCCACACATTCTGCCATGATATCTTGTTTATTTCAGATCCACACATTCTGCCATGATATCTTGTTTATTTCAGCTACACACATTCTGCCATGATATTTTTTTTATTTCAGATCCACACATTCTGCCATGATATTTTTTTTATTTCAGATCCACACATTCTGCCATGGTATCTTGTTTATTTCAGATCCACACATTCTGCCGTGGTATCTTGTTTATTTCAGCTACACACATTCTGCCATGATATTTTTTTTATTTCAGATCCACACATTCTGCCATGGTATCTTGTTTATTTCAGATCCACACATTCTGCCATGATATCTTGTTTATTTCAGATCCACACATTCTGCCATGATATTTTTTTTATTTCAGATCCACACATTCTGCCATGGTATCTTGTTTATTTCAGATCCACACATTCTGCCGTGGTATCTTGTTTATTTCAGCTACACACATTCTGCCATGATATTTTTTTTATTTCAGATCCACACATTCTGCCATGGTATCTTGTTTATTTCAGATCCACACATTCTGCCATGATATCTTGTTTATTTCAGATCCACACATTCTGCCATGATATTTTTTTTATTTCAGATCCACACATTCTGCCATGATATCTTGTTTATTTCAGATCCACACTTTCTGCCATGATATCTTGTTTATTTCAGATTCACACATTCTGCCATGATATCTTGTTGATTTCAGATCCACACATTCTGCCATGATATTTTTTTTATTTCAGATCCACACATTCTGCCAGGATATTTTGTCTATTTCTGATCCACACATTCTATCATGATATCTTGTTTATTTCAGATCCACACATTCTGCCATGATATGTTGTTTATTTCTGATCCACACATTCTGCCATGATATCTTGTTTATTTCAGATCCACACATTCTGCCATGATATCTTGTTTATTTCAGCGACACACATTCTGCCATGATATCTTGTTTATTTCAGATCCACACATTCTGCAAGGATATCTTGTTTATTTCAGCTACACACATTCTGCCATGATATCTTGTTTATTTCAGCTACACACATTCTGCCATGATATTTTTTTAATTTCAGATGCACACATTCTGCCATGATATTTTGTCTATTTCTGATCCACACATTCTGTCATGATATCTTGTTTATTTCAGATCCACACATTCTGCCATGATATCTTGTTTATTTCTGATCCACACATTCTGCCATGATATTTTGTCTATTTCTGATCCACACATTCTGTCATGATATCTTGTTTATTTCAGATCCACACATTCTGCCATGATATCTTGTTTATTTCAGATCCACACATTCTGCCATGATATTTTGTCTATTTCTGATCCACACATTCTGTCATGATATCTTGTTTATTTCAGATCCACACATTCTGCCATGATATCTTGTTTATTTCTGATCCACACATTCTGCCATGATATCTTGTTTATTTCAGATCCACACATTCTGCCATGATATCTTGTTTATTTCAGCTACACACATTCTGCCATGATATCTTGTTTATTTCAGATCCACACATTCTGCCATGATATCTTGTTTATTTCAGCTACACACATTCTGCCATGATATCTTGTTTATTTCAGCTACACACATTCTGCCATGATATTTTTTTTATTTCAGATCCACACATTCTGCCATGTAATTTTTTTTATTTCAGATCCACACATTCTGCCATGATATCTTGTTTATTTCAGATCCACACATTCTGCCATGATATCTTGTTTATTTCAGATCCACACATTCTGCCAGGATATTTTTTTTATTTCAGATCCACACATTCTGCCATGATATCTTGTTTATTTCAGATCCACACATTCTGCCATGATATCTTGTTTATTTCAGATCCACACATTCTGCCATGATATCTTGTTTATTTCAGATCCACACATTCTGCCATGATATCTTGTTTATTTCAGATCCACACATTCTGCCAGGATATCTTGTTTATTTCAGCTACACACATTCTGCCATGATATATTGTTTATTTCAGCTACACACATTCTGCCATGATATTTTTTTTATTTCAGATCCACACATTCTGCCATGATATTTTTTTTATTTCAGATCCACACATTCTGCCATGATATCTTGTTTATTTCAGATCCACACATTCTGCCATGATATCTTGTTTATTTCAGATCCACACATTCTGCCATGATATTTTTTTTATTTCAGATCCACACATTCTGCCATGATATCTTGTTTATTTCAGATCCACACATTCTGCCATGATATCTTGTTTATTTCAGATCCACACATTCTGCCATGATATCTTGTTTATTTCAGATCCACACATTCTGCCATGATATCTTGTTTATTTCAGATCCACACATTCTGCCATGATATCTTGTTTATTTCAGATCCACACATTCTGCCATGATATCTTGTTTATTTCAGATCCACACATTGTGTCATGATATCCTGTTTATTTCAGATCCACACGTTCTGCCATGATATCTTGTTTATTTCAGATCCACACATTCTGCCATGATATCTTGTTTATTTCAGCTGCACACATTCTGCCATGATATCTTGTTTATTTCAGATCCACACATTCTGCCATGATATCTTGTTTATTTCAGATCCACACATTCTGCCATGATATCTTGTTTATTTCAGATCCACACATTCTGCCATGATATCTTGTTTATTTCAGCTACACACATTCTGCCATGATATTTTTTTTATTTCAGATCCACACATTCTGCCATGATATTTTTTTTATTTCAGATCCACACATTCTGCCATGGTATCTTGTTTATTTCAGATCCACACATTCTGCCGTGGTATCTTGTTTATTTCAGCTACACACATTCTGCCATGATATTTTTTTTATTTCAGATCCACACATTCTGCCATGGTATCTTGTTTATTTCAGATCCACACATTCTGCCATGATATCTTGTTTATTTCAGATCCACACATTCTGCCATGATATTTTTTTTATTTCAGATCCACACATTCTGCCATGGTATCTTGTTTATTTCAGATCCACACATTCTGCCGTGGTATCTTGTTTATTTCAGCTACACACATTCTGCCATGATATTTTTTTTATTTCAGATCCACACATTCTGCCATGGTATCTTGTTTATTTCAGATCCACACATTCTGCCATGATATCTTGTTTATTTCAGATCCACACATTCTGCCATGATATTTTTTTTATTTCAGATCCACACATTCTGCCATGATATCTTGTTTATTTCAGATCCACACTTTCTGCCATGATATCTTGTTTATTTCAGATTCACACATTCTGCCATGATATCTTGTTGATTTCAGATCCACACATTCTGCCATGATATTTTTTTTATTTCAGATCCACACATTCTGCCAGGATATTTTGTCTATTTCTGATCCACACATTCTATCATGATATCTTGTTTATTTCAGATCCACACATTCTGCCATGATATGTTGTTTATTTCTGATCCACACATTCTGCCATGATATCTTGTTTATTTCAGATCCACACATTCTGCCATGATATCTTGTTTATTTCAGCGACACACATTCTGCCATGATATCTTGTTTATTTCAGATCCACACATTCTGCAAGGATATCTTGTTTATTTCAGCTACACACATTCTGCCATGATATCTTGTTTATTTCAGCTACACACATTCTGCCATGATATTTTTTTAATTTCAGATGCACACATTCTGCCATGATATTTTGTCTATTTCTGATCCACACATTCTGTCATGATATCTTGTTTATTTCAGATCCACACATTCTGCCATGATATCTTGTTTATTTCTGATCCACACATTCTGCCATGATATTTTGTCTATTTCTGATCCACACATTCTGTCATGATATCTTGTTTATTTCAGATCCACACATTCTGCCATGATATCTTGTTTATTTCAGATCCACACATTCTGCCATGATATTTTGTCTATTTCTGATCCACACATTCTGTCATGATATCTTGTTTATTTCAGATCCACACATTCTGCCATGATATCTTGTTTATTTCTGATCCACACATTCTGCCATGATATCTTGTTTATTTCAGATCCACACATTCTGCCATGATATCTTGTTTATTTCAGCTACACACATTCTGCCATGATATCTTGTTTATTTCAGATCCACACATTCTGCCATGATATCTTGTTTATTTCAGCTACACACATTCTGCCATGATATCTTGTTTATTTCAGCTACACACATTCTGCCATGATATTTTTTTTATTTCAGATCCACACATTCTGCCATGTAATTTTTTTTATTTCAGATCCACACATTCTGCCATGATATCTTGTTTATTTCAGATCCACACATTCTGCCATGATATCTTGTTTATTTCAGATCCACACATTCTGCCAGGATATTTTTTTTATTTCAGATCCACACATTCTGCCATGATATCTTGTTTATTTCAGATCCACACATTCTGCCATGATATCTTGTTTATTTCAGATCCACACATTCTGCCATGATATCTTGTTTATTTCAGATCCACACATTCTGCCATGATATCTTGTTTATTTCAGATCCACACATTCTGCCATGATATTTTTTTTATTTCAGATCCACACATTCTGCCATGATATCTTGTTTATTTCAGATCCACACATTCTGCCATGATATCTTGTTTATTTCAGATCCACACATTCTGCCAGGATATTTTTTTTATTTCAGATCCACACATTCTGCCATGATATCTTGTTTATTTCAGATCCACACATTCTGCCATGATATCTTGTTTATTTCAGATCCACACATTCTGCCATGATATCTTGTTTATTTCAGATCCACACATTCTGCCATGATATCTTGTTTATTTCAGATCCACACATTCTGCCATGATATTTTTTTTATTTCAGATCCACACATTCTGCCATGATATCTTGTTTATTTCAGATCCACACATTCTGCCATGATATCTTGTTTATTTCAGATCCACACATTCTGCCATGATATTTTTTTTATTTCAGATCCACACATTCTGCCATGATATCTTGTTTATTTCAGATCCACACATTCTGCCATGATATCTTGTTTATTTCAGATCCACACATTCTGCCATGGTATCTTGTTTATTTCAGATCCACACATTCTGCCATGGTATCTTGTTTATTTCAGATCCACACATTCTGCCATGATATCTTGTTTATTTCAGATCCACACATTCTGCCATGATATTTTTTTTATTTCAGATCCACATATTCTGCCATGGTATCTTGTTTATTTCAGATCCACACATTCTGCCATGGTATATTGTTTATTTCAGATCCACACATTCTGCCATGATATCTTGTTTATTTCAGATCCACACATTCTGCCATGATATCTTGTTTATTTCAGCTACACACATTCTGCCATGATATTTTTTTTATTTCAGATCCACACATTCTGCCATGTAATTTTTTTTATTTCAGATCCACACATTCTGCCATGATATCTTGTTTATTTCAGATCCACACATTCTGCCATGATATCTTGTTTATTTCAGATCCACACATTCTGCCAGGATATTTTTTTTATTTCAGATCCACACATTCTGCCATGATATCTTGTTTATTTCAGATCCACACATTCTGCCATGATATCTTGTTTATTTCAGATCCACACATTCTGCCATGATATCTTGTTTATTTCAGATCCACACATTCTGCCATGATATCTTGTTTATTTCAGATCCACACATTCTGCCATGATATTTTTTTTATTTCAGATCCACACATTCTGCCATGATATCTTGTTTATTTCAGATCCACACATTCTGCCATGATATCTTGTTTATTTCAGATCCACACATTCTGCCAGGATATTTTTTTTATTTCAGATCCACACATTCTGCCATGATATCTTGTTTATTTCAGATCCACACATTCTGCCATGATATCTTGTTTATTTCAGATCCACACATTCTGCCATGATATCTTGTTTATTTCAGATCCACACATTCTGCCATGATATCTTGTTTATTTCAGATCCACACATTCTGCCATGATATTTTTTTTATTTCAGATCCACACATTCTGCCATGATATCTTGTTTATTTCAGATCCACACATTCTGCCATGATATCTTGTTTATTTCAGATCCACACATTCTGCCATGATATTTTTTTTATTTCAGATCCACACATTCTGCCATGATATCTTGTTTATTTCAGATCCACACATTCTGCCATGATATCTTGTTTATTTCAGATCCACACATTCTGCCATGGTATCTTGTTTATTTCAGATCCACACATTCTGCCATGGTATCTTGTTTATTTCAGATCCACACATTCTGCCATGATATCTTGTTTATTTCAGATCCACACATTCTGCCATGATATTTTTTTTATTTCAGATCCACATATTCTGCCATGGTATCTTGTTTATTTCAGATCCACACATTCTGCCATGGTATATTGTTTATTTCAGATCCACACATTCTGCCATGGTATCTTGTTTCTTTCAGATCCACACATTCTGCCATGGTATCTTGTTTATTTCAGATCCACACATTCTGCCATGGTATCATGTTTATTTCAGATTCACACATTCTGCCATGGTGTCTTGTTTCTTTCAGACCCACACATTCTGCCATGGTATCTTGTTTATTTCAGATCCACACATTCTGCCATGATATCTTGTTGCTTTCAGATCCACACATTCTGCCATGATATCTTGTTTATTTCAGATCCACACATTCTGCCATGGTATCTTGTTTATTTCAGATCCACACATTCTGCCATCGTACCTTGTTTATTTCTGATCCACACATTCTGCCATGATATCTTGTTTATTTCAGATCCACACATTCTGCCATGGTATCTTGTTTATTTCAGATTCACAAATTCTGCCATGGTATCTTGTTTATTGCAGATCCACACATTCTGCCATGATAACTTGTTTATTTCAGATTCACACATTCTGCCATGGTATCTTGTTTATTTCAGATCCACACATTCTGCCATGGTATCTTGTTTATTTCAGATCCACACATTCTGCCATGGTATCTTGTTTATTTCAGATCCACACATTCTGCCATGGTATCTTGTTTATTTCAGATTCACACATTCTGCCATGGTATCTTGTTTATTGCAGAACCACACATTCTGCCATGGTATCTTGTTTATTTCAGATCCACACATTCTGCCATGGTATCTTGTTTATTTCAGATCCACACATTCTGCCATGGTATCTTGTTTATTTCAGATTCACACATTCTGCCATGGTATCTTGTTTATTTCAGATTCACACATTCTGCCATGGTATCCTGTTTATATCAGATCCACACATTCTGCCATGGTATCTTGTTTATTTCAGATTCACACATTCTGCCATCGTACCTTGTTTATTTCAGATCCACACATTCTGCCATGGTATTTGTTTATTTCAGATCCACACATTCTGCCATGGTATCTTGTTTATTTCAGATTCACACATTCTGCCATCGTACATTGTTTATTTCAGATCCACACATTCTGCCATGGTATCTTGTTTATTTCAGATCCACACATTCTGCCATGATATCTTGTTTATTTCAGATCCACACATTCTGCCATGGTATCTTGTTTATTTCAGATTCACACATTCTGCCATGGTATCTTGTTTATTTCAGATCCACACATTCTGCCATGGTATCTTGTTTATTTCAGATCCACACATTCTGCCATGGTATCTTGTTTATTTCAGATCCACACATTCTGCCATGGTATCTTGTTTATTTCAGATCCACACATTCGTCCATGGTATCTTGTTTATTTCAGATCCACACATTCTGCCATGGTATCTTGTTTATTTCAGATCCACAAATTCTGCCATGGTATCTTGTTTATTTCAGATCCACACATTCTGCCATGGTATCTTGTTTATTTCAGATCCACACATTCTGCCATGGTATCTTGTTTATTTCAGATCCACACATTCTGCCATGGTATCATGTTTATTTCAGATCCACACATTCTGCCATGGTATCTTGTTTATTTCTGATCCACACATTCTGCCATGGTATCTTGTTTATTTCAGATCCACACATTCTGCCATGGTATCTTGTTTATTTCAGATCCACACATTCTGCCATGGTATCTTGTTTATTTCAGATCCACACATTCTGCCATGGTATCTTGTTTATTTCAGATTCACACATTCTGCCATGGTATCTTGTTTATTTCAGATCCACACATTCTGCCATGGTATCTTGTTTATTTCAGATCCACACATTCGTCCATGGTATCTTGTTTATTTCAGATCCACACATTCTGCCATGGTATCTTGTTTATTTCAGATCCACACATTCTGCCATGGTATCTTGTTTATTTCAGATCCACACATTCTGCCATGGTATCTTGTTTATTTCAGATCCACACATTCTGCCATGGTATCTTGTTTATTTCAGATCCACACATTCTGCCATGGTATCATGTTTATTTCAGATCCACACATTCTGCCATGGTATCTTGTTTATTTCTGATCCACACATTCTGCCATGGTATCTTGTTTATTTCAGATCCACACATTCTGCCATGATATCTTGTTTCTTTCAGATCCACACATTCTGCCATGGTATCATGTTTATTTCAGATCCACACATTCTGCCATGGTATCTTGTTTATTTCAGATCCACACATTCTGCCATGATATCTTGTTTCTTTCAGATCCACACATTCTGCCATGGCATCTTGTTTATTTCAGATCCACACATTCTGCCATGGTATATTGTTTATTTCAGATCCACACATTCTGCCATGATATCTTGTTTATTTCAGATCCACACATTCTGCCATGGTATCTTGCTTATTTCAGATTCACACATTCTGCCATGGTACCTTGTTTATTTCAGATCCACACATTCTGCCATGGTATCTTGTTTCTTTCAGATCCACACATTCTGCCATGGTATATTGTTTATTTCAGATCCACACATTCTGCCATGGTATCTTGTTTATTTCAGATCCACACATTCTGCCATGGTATATTGTTTATTTCAGATCCACACATTCTGCCATGATATCTTGTTTATTTCAGATCCACACATTCTGCCATGGTATATTGTTTATTTGATATCCACACATTCTGCCATGATATCTTGTTTATTTCAGATCCACACATTCTGCCATGGTATATTGTTTATTTCAGATCCACACATTCTGCCATGATATCTTGTTTATTTCAGATCCACACATTCTGCCATGGTATCTTGTTTATTTCAGATCCACACATTCTGCCATGGTATATTGTTTATTTCAGATCCACACATTCTGCCATGATATTTTGTTTATTTCAGATCCACACATTCTGCCATGGTATCTTGTTTATTTCAGATCCACACATTCTGCCATGGTATCTTGTTTATTTCTGATCCACACATTCTGCCATGGTATGTTGTTTATTTCAGATCCACACATTCTGCCATGGTATCTTGTTTATTTCAGATCCACACATTCTGCCATGGTATCCTGTTTATTTCAGATCCACACATTCTGCCATGGTATCTTGTTTATTTCAGATACACACATTCTGCCATGGTATCTTGTTTATTTCAGATCCACACATTATGCCATGGTATCTTGTTTATTTCAGATCCACACATTCTGCCATGGTATCTTGTTTATTTCAGATCCACACAGTCTGCCATGGTATCTTGTTTATTTCAGATCCACACATTCTGCCATGGTATTTGTTTATTTCAGATCCACACATTCTGCCATGGTATCTTGTTTATTTCAGATTCACACATTCTGCCATCGTACATTGTTTATTTCAGATCCACACATTCTGCCATGGTATCTTGTTTATTTCAGATCCACACATTCTGCCATGATATCTTGTTTATTTCAGATCCACACATTCTGCCATGGTATCTTGTTTATTTCAGATTCACACATTCTGCCATGGTATCTTGTTTATTTCAGATCCACACATTCTGCCATGGTATCTTGTTTATTTCAGATCCACACATTCTGCCATGGTATCTTGTTTATTTCAGATCCACACATTCTGCCATGGTATCTTGTTTATTTCAGATCCACACATTCGTCCATGGTATCTTGTTTATTTCAGATCCACACATTCTGCCATGGTATCTTGTTTATTTCAGATCCACAAATTCTGCCATGGTATCTTGTTTATTTCAGATCCACACATTCTGCCATGGTATCTTGTTTATTTCAGATCCACACATTCTGCCATGGTATCTTGTTTATTTCAGATCCACACATTCTGCCATGGTATCATGTTTATTTCAGATCCACACATTCTGCCATGGTATCTTGTTTATTTCTGATCCACACATTCTGCCATGGTATCTTGTTTATTTCAGATCCACACATTCTGCCATGGTATCTTGTTTATTTCAGATCCACACATTCTGCCATGGTATCTTGTTTATTTCAGATCCACACATTCTGCCATGGTATCTTGTTTATTTCAGATTCACACATTCTGCCATGGTATCTTGTTTATTTCAGATCCACACATTCTGCCATGGTATCTTGTTTATTTCAGATCCACACATTCGTCCATGGTATCTTGTTTATTTCAGATCCACACATTCTGCCATGGTATCTTGTTTATTTCAGATCCACACATTCTGCCATGGTATCTTGTTTATTTCAGATCCACACATTCTGCCATGGTATCTTGTTTATTTCAGATCCACACATTCTGCCATGGTATCTTGTTTATTTCAGATCCACACATTCTGCCATGGTATCATGTTTATTTCAGATCCACACATTCTGCCATGGTATCTTGTTTATTTCTGATCCACACATTCTGCCATGGTATCTTGTTTATTTCAGATCCACACATTCTGCCATGATATCTTGTTGCTTTCAGATCCACACATTCTGCCATGGTATCATGTTTATTTCAGATCCACACATTCTGCCATGGTATCTTGTTTATTTCAGATCCACACATTCTGCCATGATATCTTGTTTCTTTCAGATCCACACATTCTGCCATGGCATCTTGTTTATTTCAGATCCACACATTCTGCCATGGTATATTGTTTATTTCAGATCCACACATTCTGCCATGATATCTTGTTTATTTCAGATCCACACATTCTGCCATGGTATCTTGCTTATTTCAGATTCACACATTCTGCCATGGTACCTTGTTTATTTCAGATCCACACATTCTGCCATGGTATCTTGTTTCTTTCAGATCCACACATTCTGCCATGGTATATTGTTTATTTCAGATCCACACATTCTTCCATGGTATCTTGTTTATTTCAGATCCACACATTCTGCAATGGTATATTGTTTATTTCAGATCCACACATTCTGCCATGATATCTTGTTTATTTCAGATCCACACATTCTGCCATGGTATATTGTTTATTTGATATCCACACATTCTGCCATGATATCTTGTTTATTTCAGATCCACACATTCTGCCATGGTATATTGTTTATTTCAGATCCACACATTCTGCCATGATATCTTGTTTATTTCAGATCCACACATTCTGCCATGGTATCTTGTTTATTTCAGATCCACACATTCTGCCATGGTATATTGTTTATTTCAGATCCACACATTCTGCCATGATATCTTGTTTATTTCAGATCCACACATTCTGCCATGGTATCTTGTTTATTTCAGATCCACACATTCTGCCATAGTATCTTGTTTATTTCTGATCCACACATTCTGCCATGGTATCTTGTTTATTTCAGATCCACACATTCTGCCATGGTATCTTGTTTATTTCAGATCCACACATTCTGCCATGGTATCCTGTTTATTTCAGATCCACACATTCTGCCATGGTATCTTGTTTATTTCAGATACACACATTCTGCCATGGTATCTTGTTTATTTCAGATCCACACATTCTGCCATGGTATCTTGTTTATTTCAGATCCGCACATTATGCCATGGTATCTTGTTTATTTCAGATCCACACATTCTGCCATGGTATCTTGTTTATTTCAGATCCACACATTCTGCCATGGTATCTTGTTTATTTCAGATCCACACATTCTGCCATGGTATCTTGTTTATTTCAGATCCACACATTCTGCCATGGTATCTTGTTTATTTCAGATCCACACATTCTGCCATGGTATCTTGTTTATTTCAGATCCACACATTCTGCCATGGTATCTTGTTTATTTCAGATCCACACATTCTGCCATGGTATCTTGTTTATTTCAGATCCACACATTCTGCCATGGTATCCTGTTTATTTCAGATCCACACATTCTGCCATGGTATCCTGTTTATTTCAGATCCACACATTCTGCCATGGTATCTTGTTTATTTCAGATCCACACATTCTGCCATGGTATCTTGTTTATTTCAGATCCACACATTCTGCCATGGTATCTTGTTTATTTCAGATCCACACATTCTGCCATGGTATCTTGTTTATTTCAGATCCACACATTCTGCCATGGTATCCTGTTTATTTCAGATCCACACATTCTGCCATGGTATCTTGTTTATTTCAGATCCACACATTCTGCCATGGTATTTGTTTATTTCAGATCCACACATTCTGCCATGGTATCTTGTTTATTTCAGATCCACACATTCTGCCATGGTATCTTGTTTATTTCAGATCCACACATTCTGCCATGGTATCCTGTTTATTTCAGATCCACACATTCTGCCATGGTATCTTGTTTATTTCAGATCCACACATTCTGCCATGGTATCCTGTTTATTTCAGATCCACACATTCTGCCATGGTATCTTGTTTATTTCAGATCCACACATTCTGCCATGGTATCTTGTTTATTTCAGATCCACACATTCTGCCATGGTATCTTGTTTATTTCAGATCCACACATTCTGCCATGGTATCCTGTTTATTTCAGATCCACACATTCTGCCATGGTATCCTGTTTATTTCAGATCCACACATTCTGCCATGGTATCTTGTTTATTTCAGATCCACACATTCTGCCATGATATCTTGTTTCTTTCAGATCCACACATTCTGCCATGGTATATTGTTTATTTCAGATCCACACATTCTGCCATGATATCTTGTTTATTTCAGATCCACACATTCTGCCATGGTATATTGTTTATTTCAGATCCACACATTCTGCCATGATATCTTGTTTATTTCAGATCCACACATTCTGCCATGGTATATTGTTTATTTCAGATCCACACATTCAGCCATGATATCTTGTTTATTTCAGATCCACACATTCTGCCATGGTATCTTGTTTATTTCAGATCCACATATTCTGCCATGGTATATTGTTTATTTCAGTTCCACACATTCTGCCATGGTATCTTGCTTATTTCAGATTCACACATTCTGCCATGGTACCTTGTTTATTTCAGATCCACACATTCTGCCATGGTATCTTGTTTCTTTCAGATCCACACATTCTGCCATGGTCTATTGTTTATTTCAGATCCACACATTCTGCCATGATATCTTGTTTATTTCAGATCCACACATTCTGCCATGGTATATTGTTTATTTCAGATCCACACATTCTGCCATGGTATCTTGTTTATTTCAGATCCACACATTCTGCCATGGTATATTGTTTATTTCAGATCCACACATTCAGCCATGATATCTTGTTTATTTCAGATCCACACATTCTGCCATGGTATCTTGTTTATTTCAGATCCACACATTCTGCCATGGTATCTTGTTTATTTCAGATTGACACATTCTGCCATGGTATCTTGTTTATTTCAGATCCACACATTCTGCCATGGTATCTTGTTTATTTCAGATCCACACATTCTGCCATGGTATCTTGTTTATTTCAGATTCACACATTCTGCCATGGTATCTTGTTTATTTCAGATTCACACATTCTGCCATGGTATCCTGTTTATATCAGATCCACACATTCTGCCATGGTATCTTGTTTATTTCAGATTCACATATTCTGCCATCGTACCTTGTTTATTTCAGATCCACACATTCTGTCATGGTATTTGTTTATTTCAGATCCACACATTCTGCCATGGTATCTTGTTTATTTCAGATTCACACATTCTGCCATCGTACATTGTTTATTTCAGATCCACACATTCTGCCATGGTATCTTGTTTATTTCAGATCCACACATTCTGCCATGATATCTTGTTTATTTCAGATCCACACATTCTGCCATGGTATCTTGTTTATTTCAGATTCACACATTCTGCCATGGTATCTTGTTTATTTCAGATCCACACATTCTGCCATGGTATCTTGTTTATTTCAGATCCACACATTCTGCCATGGTATCTTGTTTATTTCAGATCCACACATTCTGCCATGGTATCTTGTTTATTTCAGATCCACACATTCGTCCATGGTATCTTGTTTATTTCAGATCCACACATTCTGCCATGGTATCTTGTTTATTTCAGATCCACACATTCTGCCATGGTATCTTGTTTATTTCAGATCCACACATTCTGCCATGGTATCTTGTTTATTTCAGATCCACACATTCTGCCATGGTATCTTGTTTATTTCAGATCCACACATTCTGCCATGGTATCATGTTTATTTCAGATCCCCACATTCTGCCATGGTATCTTGTTTATTTCTGATCCACACATTCTGCCATGGTATCTTGTTTATTTCAGATCCACACATTCTGCCATGGTATCTTGTTTATTTCAGATCCACACATTCTGCCATGGTATCTTGTTTATTTCAGATCCACACATTCTGCCATGGTATCTTGTCTATTTCAGATTCACACATTCTGCCATGGTATCTTGTTTATTTCAGATCCACACATTCTGCCATGGTATCTTGTTTATTTCAGATCCACACATTCGTCCATGGTATCTTGTTTATTTCAGATCCACACATTCTGCCATGGTATCTTGTTTATTTCAGATCCACACATTCTGCCATGGTATCTTGTTTATTTCAGATCCACACATTCTGCCATGGTATCTTGTTTATTTCAGATCCACACATTCTGCCATGGTATCTTGTTTATTTCAGATCCACACATTCTGCCATGGTATCATGTTTATTTCAGATCCACACATTCTGCCATGGTATCTTGTTTATTTCTGATCCACACATTCTGCCATGGTATCTTGTTTATTTCAGATCCACACATTCTGCCATGATATCTTGTTTCTTTCAGATCCACACATTCTGCCATGGTATCATGTTTATTTCAGATCCACACATTCTGCCATGGTATCTTGTTTATTTCAGATCCACACATTCTGCCATGATATCTTGTTTCTTTCAGATCCACACATTCTGCCATGGCATCTTGTTTATTTCAGATCCACACATTCTGCCATGGTATATTGTTTATTTCAGATCCACACATTCTGCCATGATATCTTGTTTATTTCAGATCCACACATTCTGCCATGGTATCTTGCTTATTTCAGATTCACACATTCTGCCATGGTACCTTGTTTATTTCAGATCCACACATTCTGCCATGGTATCTTGTTTCTTTCAGATCCACACATTCTGCCATGGTATATTGTTTATTTCAGATCCACACATTCTGCCATGGTATCTTGTTTATTTCAGATCCACACATTCTGCCATGGTATATTGTTTATTTCAGATCCACACATTCTGCCATGATATCTTGTTTATTTCAGATCCACACATTCTGCCATGGTATATTGTTTATTTGAGATCCACACATTCTGCCATGATATCTTGTTTATTTCAGATCCACACATTCTGCCATGGTATATTGTTTATTTCAGATCCACACATTCTGCCATGATATCTTGTTTATTTCAGATCCACACATTCTGCCATGGTATCTTGTTTATTTCAGATCCACACATTCTGCCATGGTATATTGTTTATTTCAGATCCACACATTCTGCCATGATATCTTGTTTATTTCAGATCCACACATTCTGCCATGGTATCTTGTTTATTTCAGATCCACACATTCTGCCATGGTATCTTGTTTATTTCTGATCCACACATTCTGCCATGGTATCTTGTTTATTTCAGATCCACACATTCTGCCATGGTATCTTGTTTATTTCAGATCCACACATTCTGCCATGGTATCCTGTTTATTTCAGATCCACACATTCTGCCATGGTATCTTGTTTATTTCAGATCCACACATTCTGCCATGGTATCTTGTTTATTTCAGATCCACACATTCTGCCATGGTATCTTGTTTATTTCAGATCCACACATTATGCCATGGTATCTTGTTTATTTCAGATCCACACATTCTGCCATGGTATCTTGTTTATTTCAGATCCACACATTCTGCCATGGTATCTTGTTTATTTCAGATCCACACATTCTGCCATGGTATCTTGTTTATTTCAGATCCACACATTCTGCCATGGTATCTTGTTTATTTCAGATCCACACATTCTGCCATGGTATCTTGTTTATTTCAGATCCACACATTCTGCCATGGTATCTTGTTTATTTCAGATCCACACATTCTGCCATGGTATCCTGTTTATTTCAGATCCACACATTCTGCCATGGTATCTTGTTTATTTCACATCCACACATTCTGCCATGGTATCTTGTTTATTTCAGATCCACGCATTCTGCCATGGTATTTGTTTATTTCAGATCCACACATTCTGCCATGGTATCTTGTTTATTTCAGATCCACACATTCTGCCATGGTATCTTGTTTATTTCAGATCCACACATTCTGCCATGGTATCCTGTTTATTTCAGATCCACACATTCTGCCATGGTATCTTGTTTATTTCAGATCCACACATTCTGCCATGGTATCCTGTTTATTTCAGATCCACACATTCTGCCATGGTATCTTGTTTATTTCAGATCCACACATTCTGCCATGATATCTTGTTTCTTTCAGATCCACACATTCTGCCATGGCATCTTGTTTATTTCAGATCCACACATTCTGCCATGGTATATTGTTTATTTCAGATCCACACATTCTGCCATGATATCTTGTTTATTTCAGATCCACACATTCTGCCATGGTACCTTGTTTATTTCAGATCCACACATTCTGCCATGGTATCTTGTTTCTTTCAGATCCACACATTCTGCCATGGTATATTGTTTATTTCAGATCCACACATTCTGCCATTGTATCTTGTTTATTTCAGATCCACACATTCTGCCATGGTATATTGTTTATTTCAGATCCACACATTCTGCCATGATATCTTGTTTATTTCAGATCCACACATTCTGCCATGGTATATTGTTTATTTGAGATCCACACATTCTGCCATGATATCTTGTTTATTTCAGATCCACACATTCTGCCATGATATCTTGTTTATTTCAGATCCACACATTCTGCCATGGTATATTGTTTATTTCAGATCCACACATTCAGCCATGATATCTTGTTTATTTCAGATCCACACATTCTGCCATGGTATCTTGTTTATTTCAGATCCACATATTCTGCCATGGTATATTGTTTATTTCAGATCCACACATTCTGCCATGGTATCTTGCTTATTTCAGATTCACACATTCTGCCATGGTACCTTGTTTATTTCAGATCCACACATTCTGCCATGGTATCTTGATTCTTTCAGATCCACACATTCTGCCATGGTATATTGTTTATTTCAGATCCACACATTCTGCCATGATATCTTGTTTATTTCAGATCCACACATTCTGCCATGGTATATTGTTTATTTCAGATCCACACATTCTGCCATGATATCTTGTTTATTTCAGATCCACACATTCTGCCATGGTATATTGTTTATTTCAGATCCACACATTCAGCCATGATATCTTGTTTATTTCAGATCCACACATTCTGCCATGGTATCTTGTTTATTTCAGATCCACACATTCTGCCATGGTATCTTGTTTATTTCAGATCCACACATTCTGCCATGGTATCATGTTTATTTCAGATCCCCACATTCTGCCATGGTATCTTGTTTATTTCTGATCCACACATTCTGCCATGGTATCTTGTTTATTTCAGATCCACACATTCTGCCATGGTATCTTGTTTATTTCAGATCCACACATTCTGCCATGGTATCTTGTTTATTTCAGATCCACACATTCTGCCATGGTATCTTGTTTATTTCAGATTCACACATTCTGCCATGGTATCTTGTTTATTTCAGATCCACACATTCTGCCATGGTATCTTGTTTATTTCAGATCCACACATTCGTCCATGGTATCTTGTTTATTTCAGATCCACACATTCTGCCATGGTATCTTGTTTATTTCAGATCCACACATTCTGCCATGGTATCTTGTTTATTTCAGATCCACACATTCTGCCATGGTATCTTGTTTATTTCAGATCCACACATTCTGCCATGGTATCTTGTTTATTTCAGATCCACACATTCTGCCATGGTATCATGTTTATTTCAGATCCACACATTCTGCCATGGTATCTTGTTTATTTCTGATCCACACATTCTGCCATGGTATCTTGTTTATTTCAGATCCACACATTCTGCCATGATATCTTGTTTCTTTCAGATCCACACATTCTGCCATGGCATCTTGTTTATTTCAGATCCACACATTCTGCCATGGTATATTGTTTATTTCAGATCCACACATTCTGCCATGATATCTTGTTTATTTCAGATCCACACATTCTGCCATGGTACCTTGTTTATTTCAGATCCACACATTCTGCCATGGTATCTTGTTTCTTTCAGATCCACACATTCTGCCATGGTATATTGTTTATTTCAGATCCACACATTCTGCCATTGTATCTTGTTTATTTCAGATCCACACATTCTGCCATGGTATATTGTTTATTTCAGATCCACACATTCTGCCATGATATCTTGTTTATTTCAGATCCACACATTCTGCCATGGTATATTGTTTATTTGAGATCCACACATTCTGCCATGATATCTTGTTTATTTCAGATCCACACATTCTGCCATGATATCTTGTTTATTTCAGATCCACACATTCTGCCATGGTATATTGTTTATTTCAGATCCACACATTCAGCCATGATATCTTGTTTATTTCAGATCCACACATTCTGCCATGGTATCTTGTTTATTTCAGATCCACATATTCTGCCATGGTATATTGTTTATTTCAGATCCACACATTCTGCCATGGTATCTTGCTTATTTCAGATTCACACATTCTGCCATGGTACCTTGTTTATTTCAGATCCACACATTCTGCCATGGTATCTTGATTCTTTCAGATCCACACATTCTGCCATGGTATATTGTTTATTTCAGATCCACACATTCTGCCATGATATCTTGTTTATTTCAGATCCACACATTCTGCCATGGTATATTGTTTATTTCAGATCCACACATTCTGCCATGATATCTTGTTTATTTCAGATCCACACATTCTGCCATGGTATATTGTTTATTTCAGATCCACACATTCAGCCATGATATCTTGTTTATTTCAGATCCACACATTCTGCCATGGTATCTTGTTTATTTCAGATCCACACATTCTGCCATGGTATCTTGTTTATTTCAGATCCACACATTCTGCCATGGTATCATGTTTATTTCAGATCCCCACATTCTGCCATGGTATCTTGTTTATTTCTGATCCACACATTCTGCCATGGTATCTTGTTTATTTCAGATCCACACATTCTGCCATGGTATCTTGTTTATTTCAGATCCACACATTCTGCCATGGTATCTTGTTTATTTCAGATCCACACATTCTGCCATGGTATCTTGTTTATTTCAGATTCACACATTCTGCCATGGTATCTTGTTTATTTCAGATCCACACATTCTGCCATGGTATCTTGTTTATTTCAGATCCACACATTCGTCCATGGTATCTTGTTTATTTCAGATCCACACATTCTGCCATGGTATCTTGTTTATTTCAGATCCACACATTCTGCCATGGTATCTTGTTTATTTCAGATCCACACATTCTGCCATGGTATCTTGTTTATTTCAGATCCACACATTCTGCCATGGTATCTTGTTTATTTCAGATCCACACATTCTGCCATGGTATCATGTTTATTTCAGATCCACACATTCTGCCATGGTATCTTGTTTATTTCTGATCCACACATTCTGCCATGGTATCTTGTTTATTTCAGATCCACACATTCTGCCATGATATCTTGTTTCTTTCAGATCCACACATTCTGCCATGGTATCATGTTTATTTCAGATCCACACATTCTGCCATGGTATCTTGTTTATTTCAGATCCACACATTCTGCCATGATATCTTGTTTCTTTCAGATCCACACATTCTGCCATGGCATCTTGTTTATTTCAGATCCACACATTCTGCCATGGTATATTGTTTATTTCAGATCCACACATTCTGCCATGATATCTTGTTTATTTCAGATCCACACATTCTGCCATGGTATCTTGCTTATTTCAGATTCACACATTCTGCCATGATATCTTGTTTATTTCAGATCCACACATTCTGCCATGGTATCTTGTTTCTTTCAGATCCACACATTCTGCCATGGTATATTGTTTATTTCAGATCCACACATTCTGCCATGGTATCTTGTTTCTTTCAGATCCACACATTCTGCCATGGTATATTGTTTATTTCAGATCCACACATTCTGCCATGGTATATTGTTTATTTCAGATCCACACATTCTGCCATGGTACCTTGTTTATTTCAGATCCACACATTCTGCCATGGTATCTTGTTTCTTTCAGATCCACACATTCTGCCATGGTATATTGTTTATTTCAGATCCACACATTCTGCCATGGTATCTTGTTTATTTCAGATCCACACATTCTGCCATGGTATATTGTTTATTTCAGATCCACACATTCTGCCATGATATCTTGTTTATTTCAGATCCACACATTCTGCCATGGTATATTATTTATTTGAGATCCACACATTCTGCCATGATATCTTGTTTATTTCAGATCCACACATTCTGCCATGGTATATTGTTTATTTCAGATCCACACATTCTGCCATGGTATCTTGTTTATTTCAGATCCACACATTCTGCCATGGTATCTTGTTTATTTCAGATCCACATATTCTGCCATGGTATATTGTTTATTTCAGATCCACACATTCTGCCATGGTATATTGCTTATTTCAGATTCACACATTCTGCCATGGTACCTTGTTTATTTCAGATCCACACATTCTGCCATGGTATCTTGTTTCTTTCAGATCCACACATTCTGCCATGGTATATTGTTTATTTCAGATCCACACATTCTGCCATGATATCTTGTTTATTTCAGATCCACACATTCTGCCATGGTATATTGTTTATTTCAGATCCACACATTCTGCCATGATATCTTGTTTATTTCAGATCCACACATTCTGCCATGGTATATTGTTTATTTCAGATCCACACATTCAGCCATGATATCTTGTTTATTTCAGATCCACACATTCTGCCATGGTATCTTGCTTATTTCAGATTCACACATTCTGCCATGGTATATTGTTTATTTCAGATCCACACATTCTGCCATGATATCTTGTTTATTTCAGATCCACACATTCTGCCATGGTATCTTGTTTCTTTCAGATCCACACATTCTGCCATGGTATATTGTTTATTTCAGATCCACACATTCTGCCATGATATCTTGTTTATTTCAGATCCACACATTCTGCCATGGTATATTGTTTATTTCAGATCCACACATTCTGCCATGATATCTTGTTTATTTCAGATCCACACATTCTGCCATGGTATATTGTTTATTTCAGATCCACACATTCAGCCATGATATCTTGTTTATTTCAGATCCACACATTCTGCCATGGTATCTTGTTTATTTCAGATCCACACATTCTGCCATGGTATCTTGTTTATTTCAGATTGACACATTCTGCCATGGTATCTTGTTTATTTCAGATCCACACATTCTGCCATGGTATCTTGTTTATTTCAGATCCACACATTCTGCCATGGTATCTTGATTATTTCAGATTCACACATTCTGCCATGGTATCTTGTTGATTTCAGATTCACACATTCTGCCATGGTATCCTGTTTATATCAGATCCACACATTCTGCCATGGTATCTTGTTTATTTCAGATTCACACATTCTGCCATCGTACCTTGTTTATTTCAGATCCACACATTCTGCCATGGTATTTGTTTATTTCAGATCCACACATTCTGCCATGGTATCTTGTTTATTTCAGATTCACACATTCTGCCATCGTACATTGTTTATTTCAGATCCACACATTCTGCCATGGTATCTTGTTTATTTCAGATCCACACATTCTGCCATGATATCTTGTTTATTTCAGATCCACACATTCTGCCATGGTATCTTGTTTATTTCAGATCCACACATTCTGCCATGGTATCATGTTTATTTCAGATCCACACATTCTGCCATGGTATCTTGTTTATTTCTGATCCACACATTCTGCCATGGTATCTTGTTTATTTCAGATCCACACATTCTGCCATGGTATCATGTTTATTTCAGATCCACACATTCTGCCATGGTATCTTGTTTATTTCTGATCCACACATTCTGCCATGGTATCTTGTTTATTTCAGATCCACACATTCTGCCATGGTATCTTGTTTATTTCAGATCCACACATTATGCCATGGTATCTTGTTTATTTCAGATCCACACATTCTGCCATGGTATCTTGTTTATTTCAGATCCACACATTCTCCCATGGTATCTTGTTTATTTCAGATCCACACATTCTGCCATGGTATCTTGTTTATTTCAGATCCACACATTCTGCCATGGTATCTTGTTTATTTCAGATCCACACATTCTGCCATGGTATCTTGTTTATTTCAGATCCACACATTCTGCCATGGTATCTTGTTTATTTCAGATCCACACATTCTGCCATGGTATCCTGTTTATTTCAGATCCACACATTCTGCCATGGTATCCTGTTTATTTCAGATCCACACATTCTGCCATGGTATCTTGTTTATTTCAGATCCACACATTCTGCCATGGTATCTTGTTTATTTCAGATCCACACATTCTGCCATGGTATCTTGTTTATTTCAGATCCACACATTCTGCCATGGTATCTTGTTTATTTCAGATCCACACATTCTGCCATGGTATCCTGTTTATTTCAGATCCACACATTCTGCCATGGTATCCTGTTTATTTCAGATCCACACATTCTGCCATGGTATCTTGTTTATTTCAGATCCACACATTCTGCCATGGTATCCTGTTTATTTCAGATCCAAACATTCTGCCATGGTATCTTGTTTATTTCATATCCACACATTCTGCCATGGTATCTTGTTAATTTCAGATCCACACATTCTGCAATGGTATTTGTTTATTTCAGATCCACACATTCTGCCATGGTATCTTGTTTATTTCAGATCCACACATTCTGCCATGGTATCTTGTTTATTTCAGATCCACACATTCTGCCATGGTATCCTGTTTATTTCAGATCCACACATTCTGCCATGGTATCTTGTTTATTTCAGATCCACACATTCTGCCATGGTATTTGTTTATTTCAGATCCACACATTCTGCCATGGTATCTTGTTTATTTCAGATCCACACATTCTGCCATGGTATCCTGTTTATTTCAGATCCACACATTCTGCCATGGTATCTTGTTTATTTCAGATCCACACATTCTGCCATGGTATCTTGTTTATTTCAGATCCACATATTCTGCCATGGTATATTGTTTATTTCAGATCCACACATTCTGCCATGGTATATTGCTTATTTCAGATTCACACATTCTGCCATGGTACCTTGTTTATTTCAGATCCACACATTCTGCCATGGTATCTTGTTTCTTTCAGATCCACACATTCTGCCATGGTATATTGTTTATTTCAGATCCACACATTCTGCCATGATATCTTGTTTATTTCAGATCCACACATTCTGCCATGGTATATTGTTTATTTCAGATCCACACATTCTGCCATGATATCTTGTTTATTTCAGATCCACACATTCTGCCATGGTATATTGTTTATTTCAGATCCACACATTCAGCCATGATATCTTGTTTATTTCAGATCCACACATTCTGCCATGGTATCTTGCTTATTTCAGATTCACACATTCTGCCATGGTATATTGTTTATTTCAGATCCACACATTCTGCCATGATATCTTGTTTATTTCAGATCCACACATTCTGCCATGGTATCTTGTTTCTTTCAGATCCACACATTCTGCCATGGTATATTGTTTATTTCAGATCCACACATTCTGCCATGATATCTTGTTTATTTCAGATCCACACATTCTGCCATGGTATATTGTTTATTTCAGATCCACACATTCTGCCATGATATCTTGTTTATTTCAGATCCACACATTCTGCCATGGTATATTGTTTATTTCAGATCCACACATTCAGCCATGATATCTTGTTTATTTCAGATCCACACATTCTGCCATGGTATCTTGTTTATTTCAGATCCACACATTCTGCCATGGTATCTTGTTTATTTCAGATTGACACATTCTGCCATGGTATCTTGTTTATTTCAGATCCACACATTCTGCCATGGTATCTTGTTTATTTCAGATCCACACATTCTGCCATGGTATCTTGTTTATTTCAGATTCACACATTCTGCCATGGTATCTTGTTGATTTCAGATTCACACATTCTGCCATGGTATCCTGTTTATATCAGATCCACACATTCTGCCATGGTATCTTGTTTATTTCAGATTCACACATTCTGCCATCGTACCTTGTTTATTTCAGATCCACACATTCTGCCATGGTATTTGTTTATTTCAGATCCACACATTCTGCCATGGTATCTTGTTTATTTCAGATTCACACATTCTGCCATCGTACATTGTTTATTTCAGATCCACACATTCTGCCATGGTATCTTGTTTATTTCAGATCCACACATTCTGCCATGATATCTTGTTTATTTCAGATCCACACATTCTGCCATGGTATCTTGTTTATTTCAGATCCACACATTCTGCCATGGTATCATGTTTATTTCAGATCCACACATTCTGCCATGGTATCTTGTTTATTTCTGATCCACACATTCTGCCATGGTATCTTGTTTATTTCAGATCCACACATTCTGCCATGGTATCATGTTTATTTCAGATCCACACATTCTGCCATGGTATCTTGTTTATTTCTGATCCACACATTCTGCCATGGTATCTTGTTTATTTCAGATCCACACATTCTGCCATGGTATCTTGTTTATTTCAGATCCACACATTATGCCATGGTATCTTGTTTATTTCAGATCCACACATTCTGCCATGGTATCTTGTTTATTTCAGATCCACACATTCTCCCATGGTATCTTGTTTATTTCAGATCCACACATTCTGCCATGGTATCTTGTTTATTTCAGATCCACACATTCTGCCATGGTATCTTGTTTATTTCAGATCCACACATTCTGCCATGGTATCTTGTTTATTTCAGATCCACACATTCTGCCATGGTATCTTGTTTATTTCAGATCCACACATTCTGCCATGGTATCCTGTTTATTTCAGATCCACACATTCTGCCATGGTATCCTGTTTATTTCAGATCCACACATTCTGCCATGGTATCTTGTTTATTTCAGATCCACACATTCTGCCATGGTATCTTGTTTATTTCAGATCCACACATTCTGCCATGGTATCTTGTTTATTTCAGATCCACACATTCTGCCATGGTATCTTGTTTATTTCAGATCCACACATTCTGCCATGGTATCCTGTTTATTTCAGATCCACACATTCTGCCATGGTATCCTGTTTATTTCAGATCCACACATTCTGCCATGGTATCTTGTTTATTTCAGATCCACACATTCTGCCATGGTATCCTGTTTATTTCAGATCCACACATTCTGCCATGGTATCTTGTTTATTTCACATCCACACATTCTGCCATGGTATCTTGTTTATTTCAGATCCACACATTCTGCCATGGTATTTGTTTATTTCAGATCCACACATTCTGCCATGGTATCTTGTTTATTTCAGATCCACACATTCTGCCATGGTATCTTGTTTATTTCAGATCCACACATTCTGCCATGGTATCCTGTTTATTTCAGATCCACACATTCTGCCATGGTATCTTGTTTATTTCAGATCCACACATTCTGCCATGGTATCCTGTTTATTTCAGATCCACACATTCTGCCATGGTATCTTGTTTATTTCAGATCCACACATTCTGCCATGGTATCTTGTTTATTTCAGATCCACACATTCTGCCATGGTATCTTGTTTATTTCAGATCCACACATTCTGCCATGGTATCCTGTTTATTTCAGATCCACACATTCTGCCATGGTATCTTGTTTATTTCAGATCCACACATTCTGCCATGGTATCTTGTTTATTTCAGATTGACACATTCTGCCATGGTATCTTGTTTATTTCAGATCCACACATTCTGCCATGGTATCTTGTTTATTTCAGATCCACACATTCTGCCATGGTATCTTGTTTATTTCAGATTCACACATTCTGCCATGGTATCTTGTTGATTTCAGATTCACACATTCTGCCATGGTATCCTGTTTATATCAGATCCACACATTCTGCCATGGTATCTTGTTTATTTCAGATTCACACATTCTGCCATCGTACCTTGTTTATTTCAGATCCACACATTCTGCCATGGTATTTGTTTATTTCAGATCCACACATTCTGCCATGGTATCTTGTTTATTTCAGATTCACACATTCTGCCATCGTACATTGTTTATTTCAGATCCACACATTCTGCCATGGTATCTTGTTTATTTCAGATCCACACATTCTGCCATGATATCTTGTTTATTTCAGATCCACACATTCTGCCATGGTATCTTGTTTATTTCAGATCCACACATTCTGCCATGGTATCATGTTTATTTCAGATCCACACATTCTGCCATGGTATCTTGTTTATTTCTGATCCACACATTCTGCCATGGTATCTTGTTTATTTCAGATCCACACATTCTGCCATGGTATCATGTTTATTTCAGATCCACACATTCTGCCATGGTATCTTGTTTATTTCTGATCCACACATTCTGCCATGGTATCTTGTTTATTTCAGATCCACACATTCTGCCATGGTATCTTGTTTATTTCAGATCCACACATTATGCCATGGTATCTTGTTTATTTCAGATCCACACATTCTGCCATGGTATCTTGTTTATTTCAGATCCACACATTCTCCCATGGTATCTTGTTTATTTCAGATCCACACATTCTGCCATGGTATCTTGTTTATTTCAGATCCACACATTCTGCCATGGTATCCTGTTTATTTCAGATCCACACATTCTGCCATGGTATCCTGTTTATTTCAGATCCACACATTCTGCCATGGTATCTTGTTTATTTCAGATCCACACATTCTGCCATGGTATCTTGTTTATTTCAGATCCACACATTCTGCCATGGTATCTTGTTTATTTCAGATCCACACATTCTGCCATGGTATCTTGTTTATTTCAGATCCACACATTCTGCCATGGTATCCTGTTTATTTCAGATCCACACATTCTGCCATGGTATCCTGTTTATTTCAGATCCACACATTCTGCCATGGTATCTTGTTTATTTCAGATCCACACATTCTGCCATGGTATCCTGTTTATTTCAGATCCACACATTCTGCCATGGTATCTTGTTTATTTCACATCCACACATTCTGCCATGGTATCTTGTTTATTTCAGATCCACACATTCTGCCATGGTATTTGTTTATTTCAGATCCACACATTCTGCCATGGTATCTTGTTTATTTCAGATCCACACATTCTGCCATGGTATCTTGTTTATTTCAGATCCACACATTCTGCCATGGTATCCTGTTTATTTCAGATCCACACATTCTGCCATGGTATCTTGTTTATTTCAGATCCACACATTCTGCCATGGTATTTGTTTATTTCAGATCCACACATTCTGCCATGGTATCTTGTTTATTTCAGATCCACACATTCTGCCATGGTATCTTGTTTATTTCAGATCCACACATTCTGCCATGGTATCTTGTTTATTTCAGATCCACACATTCTGCCATGGTATCCTGTTTATTTCAGATCCACACATTCTGCCATGGTATCTTGTTTATTTCAGATCCACACATTCTGCCATGGTATCTTGTTTATTTCAGATCCACACATTCTGCCATGGTATCTTGTTTATTTCAGATCCACACATTCTGCCATGGTATCCTGTTTATTTCAGATCCACACATTCTGCCATGGTATCCTGTTTATTTCAGATCCACACATTCTGCCATGGTATCTTGTTTATTTCAGATCCACACATTCTGCCATGGTATCTTGTTTATTTCAGATCCACATATTCTGCCATGGTATATTGTTTATTTCAGATCCACACATTCTGCCATGGTATATTGCTTATTTCAGATTCACACATTCTGCCATGGTACCTTGTTTATTTCAGATCCACACATTCTGCCATGGTATCTTGTTTCTTTCAGATCCACACATTCTGCCATGGTATATTGTTTATTTCAGATCCACACATTCTGCCATGATATCTTGTTTATTTCAGATCCACACATTCTGCCATGGTATATTGTTTATTTCAGATCCACACATTCTGCCATGATATCTTGTTTATTTCAGATCCACACATTCTGCCATGGTATATTGTTTATTTCAGATCCACACATTCAGCCATGATATCTTGTTTATTTCAGATCCACACATTCTGCCATGGTATCTTGCTTATTTCAGATTCACACATTCTGCCATGGTATATTGTTTATTTCAGATCCACACATTCTGCCATGATATCTTGTTTATTTCAGATCCACACATTCTGCCATGGTATCTTGTTTCTTTCAGATCCACACATTCTGCCATGGTATATTGTTTATTTCAGATCCACACATTCTGCCATGATATCTTGTTTATTTCAGATCCACACATTCTGCCATGGTATATTGTTTATTTCAGATCCACACATTCTGCCATGATATCTTGTTTATTTCAGATCCACACATTCTGCCATGGTATATTGTTTATTTCAGATCCACACATTCAGCCATGATATCTTGTTTATTTCAGATCCACACATTCTGCCATGGTATCTTGTTTATTTCAGATCCACACATTCTGCCATGGTATCTTGTTTATTTCAGATTGACACATTCTGCCATGGTATCTTGTTTATTTCAGATCCACACATTCTGCCATGGTATCTTGTTTATTTCAGATCCACACATTCTGCCATGGTATCTTGTTTATTTCAGATTCACACATTCTGCCATGGTATCTTGTTGATTTCAGATTCACACATTCTGCCATGGTATCCTGTTTATATCAGATCCACACATTCTGCCATGGTATCTTGTTTATTTCAGATTCACACATTCTGCCATCG
Organism: Heterodontus francisci; assembly: GCF_036365525.1. Classification (NCBI taxonomy): domain Eukaryota; kingdom Metazoa; phylum Chordata; class Chondrichthyes; order Heterodontiformes; family Heterodontidae; genus Heterodontus; species Heterodontus francisci. Next base: position 5,571,693 of record NC_090401.1, read on the forward strand.
TACCTTGTTTATTTCAGATCCACACATTCTGCCATGGTATTTGTTTATTTCAGATCCACACATTCTGCCATGGTATCTTGTTTATTTCAGATTCACACATTCTGCCATCGTACATTGTTTATTTCAGATCCACACATTCTGCCATGGTATCTTGTTTATTTCAGATCCACACATTCTGCCATGATATCTTGTTTATTTCAGATCCACACATTCTGCCATGGTATCTTGTTTATTTCAGATCCACACATTCTGCCATGGTATCATGTTTATTTCAGATCCACACATTCTGCCATGGTATCTTGTTTATTTCTGATTCACACATTCTGCCATGGTATCTTGTTTATTTCAGATCCACACATTCTGCCATGGTATCATGTTTATTTCAGATCCACACATTCTGCCATGGTATCTTGTTTATTTCTGATCCACACATTCTGCCATGGTATCTTGTTTATTTCAGATCCACACATTCTGCCATGGTATCTTGTTTATTTCAGATCCACACATTATGCCATGGTATCTTGTTTATTTCAGATCCACACATTCTGCCATGGTATCTTGTTTATTTCAGATCCACACATTCTCCCATGGTATCTTGTTTATTTCAGATCCACACATTCTGCCATGGTATCTTGTTTATTTCAGATCCACACATTCTGCCATGGTATCTTGTTTATTTCAGATCCACACATTCTGCCATGGTATCTTGTTTATTTCAGATCCACACATTCTGCCATGGTATCTTGTTTATTTCAGATCCACACATTCTGCCATGGTATCCTGTTTATTTCAGATCCACACATTCTGCCATGGTATCCTGTTTATTTCAGATCCACACATTCTGCCATGGTATCTTGTTTATTTCAGATCCACACATTCTGCCATGGTATCTTGTTTATTTCAGATCCACACATTCTGCCATGGTATCTTGTTTATTTCAGATCCACACATTCTGCCATGGTATCTTGTTTATTTCAGATCCACACATTCTGCCATGGTATCCTGTTTATTTCAGATCCACACATTCTGCCATGGTATCCTGTTTATTTCAGATCCACACATTCTGCCATGGTATCTTGTTTATTTCAGATCCACACATTCTGCCATGGTATCCTGTTTATTTCAGATCCACACATTCTGCCATGGTATCTTGTTTATTTCACATCCACACATTCTGCCATGGTATCTTGTTTATTTCAGATCCACACATTCTGCCATGGTATTTGTTTATTTCAGATCCACACATTCTGCCATGGTATCTTGTTTATTTCAGATCCACACATTCTGCCATGGTATCTTGTTTATTTCAGATCCACACATTCTGCCATGGTATCCTGTTTATTTCAGATCCACACATTCTGCCATGGTATCTTGTTTATTTCAGATCCACACATTCTGCCATGGTATCCTGTTTATTTCAGATCCACACATTCTGCCATGGTATTTGTTTATTTCAGATCCACACATTCTGCCATGGTATCTTGTTTATTTCAGATCCACACATTCTGCCATGGTATCTTGTTTATTTCAGATCCACACATTCTGCCATGGTATCTTGTTTATTTCAGATCCACACATTCTGCCATGGTATCCTGTTTATTTCAGATCCACACATTCTGCCATGGTATCTTGTTTATTTCAGATCCACACATTCTGCCATGTTATCCTGTTTATTTCAGATCCACACATTCTGCCATGGTATCTTGTTTATTTCAGATCCACACATTCTGCCATGGTATCTTGTTTATTTCAGATCCACACATTCTGCCATGGTATCTTGTTTATTTCAGATCCACACATTCTGCCATGGTATCCTGTTTATTTCAGATCCACACATTCTGCCATGGTATCCTGTTTATTTCAGATCCACACATTCTGCCATGGTATCTTGTTTATTTCAGATCCACACATTCTGCCATGGTATCTTGTTTATTTCAGATCCACATATTCTGCCATGGTATATTGTTTATTTCAGATCCACACATTCTGCCATGGTATCTTGCTTATTTCAGATTCACACATTCTGCCATGGTACCTTGTTTATTTCAGATCCACACATTCTGCCATGGTATCTTGTTTCTTTCAGATCCACACATTCTGCCATGGTATATTGTTTATTTCAGATCCACACATTCTGCCATGATATCTTGTTTATTTCAGATCCACACATTCTGCCATGGTATATTGTTTATTTCAGATCCACACATTCTGCCATGATATCTTGTTTATTTCAGATCCACACATTCTGCCATGGTATATTGTTTATTTCAGATCCACACATTCAGCCATGATATCTTGTTTATTTCAGATCCACACATTCTGCCATGGTATCTTGTTTATTTCAGATCCACATATTCTGCCATGGTATATTGTTTATTTCAGATCCACACATTCTGCCATGGTATCTTGCTTATTTCAGATTCACACATTCTGCCATGGTACCTTGTTTATTTCAGATCCACACATTCTGCCATGGTATCTTGTTTCTTTCAGATCCACACATTCTGCCATGGTATCTTGTTTCTTTCAGATCCACACATTCTGCCATGGTATATTGTTTATTTCAGATCCACACATTCTGCCATGATATCTTGTTTATTTCAGATCCACACATTCTGCCATGGTATATTGTTTATTTCAGATCCACACATTCTGCCATGATATCTTGTTTATTTCAGATCCACACATTCTGCCATGGTATATTGTTTATTTCAGATCCACACATTCAGCCATGATATCTTGTTTATTTCAGATCCACACATTCTGCCATGGTATCTTGTTTATTTCAGATCCACACATTCTGCCATGGTATCTTGTTTATTTCAGATTGACACATTCTGCCATGGTATCTTGTTTATTTCAGATCCACACATTCTGCCATGGTATCTTGTTTATTTCAGATTCACACATTCTGCCATGGTATCTTGTTTATTTCAGATTCACACATTCTGCCATGGTATCCTGTTTATATCAGATCCACACATTCTGCCATGGTATCTTGTTTATTTCAGATTCACACATTCTGCCATCGTACCTTGTTTATTTCAGATCCACACATTCTGCCATGGTATTTGTTTATTTCAGATCCACACATTCTGCCATGGTATCTTGTTTATTTCAGATTCACACATTCTGCCATCGTACATTGTTTATTTCAGATCCACACATTCTGCCATGGTATCTTGTTTATTTCAGATCCACACATTCTGCCATGATATCTTGTTTATTTCAGATCCACACATTCTGCCATGGTATCTTGTTTATTTCAGATCCACACATTCTGCCATGGTATCATGTTTATTTCAGATCCACACATTCTGCCATGGTATCTTGTTTATTTCCGATCCACACATTCTGCCATGGTATCTTGTTTATTTCAGATCCACACATTCTGCCATGGTATCATGTTTATTTCAGATCCACACATTCTGCCATGGTATCTTGTTTATTTCTGATCCACACATTCTGCCATGGTATCTTGTTTATTTCAGATCCACACATTCTGCCATGGTATCTTGTTTATTTCAGATCCACACATTCTGCCATGGTATCTTGTTTATTTCAGATCCACACATTCTGCCATGGTATCTTGTTTATTTCAGATTCACGCATTCTGCCATGGTATCTTGTTTATTTGAGATCCACACATTCTGCCATGGTATCTTGTTTATTTCAGATCCACACATTCGTCCATGGTATCTTGTTTATTTCAGATCCACACATTCTGCCATGGTATCTTGTTTATTTCAGATCCACACATTCTGCCATGGTATCTTGTTTATTTCAGATCCACACATTCTGCCATGGTATCTTGTTTATTTCAGATCCACACATTCTGCCATGGTATCTTGTTTATTTCAGATCCACACATTCTGCCATGGTATCATGTTTATTTCAGATCCACACATTCTGCCATGGTATCTTGTTTATTTCTGATCCTGACATTCTGCCATGGTATCTTGTTTATTTCAGATCCACACATTCTGCCATGATATCTTGTTTCTTTCAGATCCACACATTCTGCCATGGTATCATGTTTATTTCAGATCCACACATTCTGCCATGGTATCTTGTTTATTTCAGATCCACACATTCTGCCATGATATCTTGTTTCTTTCAGATCCACACATTCTGCCATGGCATCTTGTTTATTTCAGATCCACACATTCTGCCATGGTATATTGTTTATTTCAGATCCACACATTCTGCTATGATATCTTGTTTATTTCAGATCCACACATTCTGCCATGGTATCTTGCTTATTTCAGATTCACACATTCTGCCATGGTACCTTGTTTATTTCAGATCCACACATTCTGCCATGGTATCTTGTTTCTTTCAGATCCACACATTCTGCCATGGTATATTGTTTATTTCAGATCCACACATTCTGCCATGGTATCTTGTTTATTTCAGATCCACACATTCTGCCATGGTATATTGTTTATTTCAGATCCACACATTCTGCCATGATATCTTGTTTATTTCAGATCCACACATTCTGCCATGGTATATTGTTTATTTGAGATCCACACATTCTGCCATGATATCTTGTTTATTTCAGATCCACACATTCTGCCATGGTATATTGTTTATTTCAGATCCACACATTCTGCCATGATATCTTGTTTATTTCAGATCCACACATTCTGCCATGGTATCTTGTTTATTTCAGATCCACACATTCTGCCATGGTATATTGTTTATTTCAGATCCACACATTCTGCCATGATATCTTGTTTATTTCAGATCCACACATTCTGCCATGGTATCTTGTTTATTTCAGATCCACACATTCTGCCATGGTATCTTGTTTATTTCTGATCCACACATTCTGCCATGGTATCTTGTTTATTTCAGATCCACACATTCTGCCATGGTATCTTGTTTATTTCAGATCCACACATTCTGCCATGGTATCCTGTTTATTTCAGATCCACACATTCTGCAATGGTATCTTGTTTATTTCAGATCCACACATTCTGCCATGGTATCTTGTTTATTTCAGATCCACACATTCTGCCATGGTATCTTGTTTATTTCAGATCCACACATTCTGCCATGGTATCTTGTTTATTTCAGATCCACACATTCTGCCATGGTATCTTGTTTATTTCAGATCCACACATTCTGCCATGGTATCTTGTTTATTTCAGATCCACACATTCTGCCATGGTATCTTGTTTATTTCAGATCCACACATTCTGCCATGGTATCTTGTTTATTTCAGATCCACACATTCTGCCATGGTATCTTGTTTATTTCAGATCCACACATTCTGCCATGGTATCTTGTTTATTTCAGATCCACACATTCTGCCATGGTATCTTGTTTATTTCAGATCCACACATTCTGCCATGGTATCCTGTTTATTTCAGATCCACACATTCTGCCATGGTATCCTGTTTATTTCAGATCCACACATTCTGCCATGGTATCTTGTTTATTTCAGATCCACACATTCTGCCATGGTATCTTGTTTATTTCAGATCCACACATTCTGCCATGGTATCTTGTTTATTTCAGATCCACACATTCTGCCATGGTATCTTGTTTATTTCAGATCCACACATTCTGCCATGGTATCCTGTTTATTTCAGATCCACACATTCTGCCATGGTATCTTGTTTATTTCAGATCCACACATTCTGCCATGGTATCCTGTTTATTTCAGATCCACACATTCTGCCATGGTATCTTGTTTATTTCAGATCCACACATTCTGCCATGGTATCTTGTTTATTTCAGATCCACACATTCTGCGATGGTATCTTGTTTATTTCAGATCCACACATTCTGCCATGGTATCCTGTTTATTTCAGATCCACACATTCTGCCATGGTATCCTGTTTATTTCAGATCCACACATTCTGCCATGGTATCTTGTTTATTTCAGATTCACACATTCTGCCATGGTATATTGTTTATTTCAGATCCACACATTCTGCCATGATATCTTGTTTATTTCAGATCCACACATTCTGCCATGGTATATTGTTTATTTCAGATTCACACATTCTGCCATGTTATATTGTTTATTTCAGATCCACACATTCTGCCATGATATCTTGTTTATTTCAGATCCACACATTCTGCCATGGTATATTGTTTATTTCAGATCCACACATTCTGCCATGATATCTTGTTTATTTCAGATCCACACATTCTGCCATGGTATATTGTTTATTTCAGATCCACACATTCTGCCATGATATATTGTTTATTTCAGATCCACACATTCTGCCATGGTATATTGTTTATTTCAGATCCACACATTCTGCCATGATATCTTGTTTATTTCAGATCCACACATTCTGCCATGGTATATTGTTTATTTCAGATCCACACATTCTGCCATGATATCTTGTTTATTTCAGATCCACACATTCTGCCATGGTATATTGTTTATTTCAGATCCACACATTCTGCCATGATATCTTGTTTATTTCAGATCCACACATTCGGCCATGGTATCTTGTTTATTTCAGATCCACACATTCTGCCATGGTATCATGTTTATTTTCAGATCCACACATTCTGCCATGGTATCTTGTTTATTTCAGATCCACACATTCTGCCATGGTATCATGTTTATTTTCAGATCCACACATTCTGCCATGGTATCTTGTTTATTTCAGATCCACACATTCTGCCATGGTGTCTTGTTTATTTCAGATCCACACATTCTGCCATGGTATCTTGTTTATTTCAGATCCACACATTCTGCCATGGTATCTTGTTTATTTCAGATCCACACATTCTGCCATGGTATCTTGTTTATTTCAGATCCACACATTCTGCCATGGTATCTTGTTTATTTCAGATCCACACATTCTGCCATGGTATCATGTTTATTTTCAGATCCACACATTCTGCCATGGTATCTTGTTTATTTCAGATCCACACATTCTGCCATGGTGTCTTGTTTATTTCAGATCCACACATTCTGCCATGGTATCTTCTTTATTTCAGATCCACACATTCTGCCATGGTATCTTGTTTATTTCAGATCCACACATTCTGCCATGGTATCTTGTTTATTTCAGATCCACACATTCTGCCATGGTATCTTGTTTATTTCAGATCCACACATTCTGCCATGGTATCCTGTTTATATCAGATCCACACATTCTGCCATGGTATCTTGTTTATTTCAGATTCACACATTCTGCCATCGTACCTTGTTTATTTCAGATCCACACATTCTGCCATGGTATTTGTTTATTTCAGATCCACACATTCTGCCATGGTATCTTGTTTATTTCAGATTCACACATTCTGCCATCGTACATTGTTTATTTCAGATCCACACATTCTGCCATGGTATCTTGTTTATTTCAGATCCACACATTCTGCCATGATATCTTGTTTATTTCAGATCCACACATTCTGCCATGGTATCTTGTTTATTTCAGATCCACACATTCTGCCATGGTATCATGTTTATTTCAGATCCACACATTCTGCCATGGTATCTTGTTTATTTCTGATCCACACATTCTGCCATGGTATCTTGTTTATTTCAGATCCACACATTCTGCCATGGTATCATGTTTATTTCAGATCCACACATTCTGCCATGGTATCTTGTTTATTTCTGATCCACACATTCTGCCATGGTATCTTGTTTATTTCAGATCCACACATTCTGCCATGGTATCTTGTTTATTTCAGATCCACACATTCTGCCATGGTATCTTGTTTATTTCAGATCCACACATTCTGCCATGGTATCTTGTTTATTTCAGATTCACGCATTCTGCCATGGTATCTTGTTTATTTGAGATCCACACATTCTGCCATGGTATCTTGTTTATTTCAGATCCACACATTCGTCCATGGTATCTTGTTTATTTCAGATCCACACATTCTGCCATGGTATCTTGTTTATTTCAGATCCACACATTCTGCCATGGTATCTTGTTTATTTCAGATCCACACATTCTGCCATGGTATCTTGTTTATTTCAGATCCACACATTCTGCCATGGTATCTTGTTTATTTCAAATCCACACATTCTGCCATGGTATCATGTTTATTTCAGATCCACACATTCTGCCATGGTATCTTGTTTATTTCTGATCCACACATTCTGCCATGGTATCTTGTTTATTTCAGATCCACACATTCTGCCATGATATCTTGTTTATTTCAGATCCACACATTCTGCCATGGTATCATGTTTATTTCAGATCCACACATTCTGCCATGGTATCTTGTTTATTTCAGATCCAGACATTCTGCCATGATATCTTGTTTCTTTCAGATCCACACATTCTGCCATGGCATCTTGTTTATTTCAGATCCACACATTCTGCCATGGTATATTGTTTATTTCAGATCCACACATTCTGCTATGATATCTTGTTTATTTCAGATCCACACATTCTGCCATGGTATCTTGCTTATTTCAGATTCACACATTCTGCCATGGTACCTTGTTTATTTCAGATCCACACATTCTGCCATGGTATCTTGTTTCTTTCAGATCCACACATTCTGCCATGGCATATTGTTTATTTCAGATCCACACATTCTGCCATGGTATCTTGTTTATTTCAGATCCACACATTCTGCCATGGTATATTGTTTATTTCAGATCCACACATTCTGCCATGATATCTTGTTTATTTCAGATCCACACATTCTGCCATGGTATATTGTTTATTTGAGATCCACACATTCTGCCATGATATCTTGTTTATTTCAGATCCACACATTCTGCCATGGTATATTGTTTATTTCAGATCCACACATTCTGCCATGATATCTTGTTTATTTCAGATCCACACATTCTGCCATGGTATCTTGTTTATTTCAGATCCACACATTCTGCCATGGTATATTGTTTATTTCAGATCCACACATTCTGCCATGATATCTTGTTTATTTCAGATCCACACATTCTGCCATGGTATCTTGTTTATTTCAGATCCACACATTCTGCCATGGTATCTTGTTTATTTCTGATCCACACATTCTGCCATGGTATCTTGTTTATTTCAGATCCACACATTCTGCCATGGTATCTTGTTTATTTCAGATCCACACATTCTGCCATGGTATCCTGTTTATTTCAGATCCACACATTCTGCCATGGTATCTTGTTTATTTCAGATCCACACATTCTGCCATGGTATCTTGTTTATTTCAGATCCACACATTCTGCCATGGTATCTTGTTTATTTCAGATCCACACATTCTGCCATGGTATCTTGTTTATTTCAGATCCACACATTCTGCCATGGTATCTTGTTTATTTCAGATCCACACATTCTGCCATGGTATCTTGTTTATTTCAGATCCACACATTCTGCCATGGTATCTTGTTTATTTCAGATCCACACATTCTGCCATGGTATCTTGTTTATTTCAGATCCACACATTCTGCCATGGTATCTTGTTTATTTCAGATCCACACATTCTGCCATGGTATCTTGTTTATTTCAGATCCACACATTCTGCCATGGTATCTTGTTTATTTCAGATCCACACATTCTGCCATGGTATCCTGTTTATTTCAGATCCACACATTCTGCCATGGTATCCTGTTTATTTCAGATCCACACATTCTGCCATGGTATCTTGTTTATTTCAGATCCACACATTCTGCCATGGTATCTTGTTTATTTCAGATCCACACATTCTGCCATGGTATCTTGTTTATTTCAGATCCACACATTCTGCCATGGTATCTTGTTTATTTCAGATCCACACATTCTGCCATGGTATCTTGTTTATTTCAGATCCACACATTCTGCCATGGTATCTTGTTTATTTCAGATCCACACATTCTGCCATGGTATCTTGTTTATTTCAGATCCACACATTCTGCCATGGTATCTTGTTTATTTCAGATCCACACATTCTGCCATGGTATCTTGTTTATTTCAGATCCACACATTCTGCCATGATATCTTGTTTATTTCAGATCCACACATTCTGCCATGGTATCTTGTTTATTTCAGATCCACACATTCTGCCATGGTATCCTGTTTATTTCAGATCCACACATTCTGCCATGGTATCCTGTTTATTTCAGATCCACACATTCTGCCATGGTATCTTGTTTATTTCAGATCCACACATTCTGCCATGGTATCTTGTTTATTTCAGATCCACACATTCTGCCATGGTATCTTGTTTATTTCAGATCCACACATTCTGCCATGGTATCTTGTTTATTTCAGATCCACACATTCTGCCATGGTATCCTGTTTATTTCAGATCCACACATTCTGCCATGGTATCTTGTTTATTTCAGATCCACACATTCTGCCATGGTATCTTGTTTATTTCAGATCCACACATTCTGCCATGGTATCTTGTTTATTTCAGATCCACACATTCTGCCATGGTATCATGTTTATTTTCAGATCCACACATTCTGCCATGGTATCTTGTTTATTTCAGATCCACACATTCTGCCATGGTGTCTTGTTTATTTCAGATCCACACATTCTGCCATGGTATCTTGTTTATTTCAGATCCACACATTCTGCCATGGTATCTTGTTTATTTCAGATCCACACATTCTGCCATGGTATCTTGTTTATTTCAGATCCACACATTCTGCCATGGTATCTTGTTTATTTCAGATCCACACATTCTGCCATGGTATCTTGTTTATTTCAGATCCACACATTCTGCCATGGTATCTTGTTTATTTCAGATCCACACATTCTGCCATGGTATCTTGTTTATTTCAGATCCACACATTCTGCCATGGTATCTTGTTTATTTCAGATCCACACATTCTGCCATGGTATCTTGTTTATTTCAGATCCACACATTCTGCCATGGTATCTTGTTTATTTCAGATCCACACATTCTGCCATGGTATCTTGTTTATTTCAGATCCACACATTCTGCCATGGTATCTTGTTTATTTCAGATCCACACATTCTGCCATGGTATCTTGTTTATTTCAGATCCACACATTCTGCCATGGTATCTTGTTTATTTCAGATCCACACATTCTGCCATGGTATCTTGTTTATTTCAGATCCACACATTCTGCCATGGTATCTTGTTTATTTCAGATCCACACATTCTGCCATGGTATCTTGTTTATTTCAGATCCACACATTCTGCCATGGTATCTTGTTTATTTCAGATCCACACATTCTGCCATGGTATCATGTTTATTTTCAGATCCACACATTCTGCCATGGTATCTTGTTTATTTCAGATCCACACATTCTGCCATGGTGTCTTGTTTATTTCAGATCCACACATTCTGCCATGGTATCTTGTTTATTTCAGATCCACACATTCTGCCATGGTATCTTGTTTATTTCAGATCCACACATTCTGCCATGGTATCTTGTTTATTTCAGATCCACACATTCTGCCATGGTATCTTGTTTATTTCAGATCCACACATTCTGCCATGGTATCTTGTTTATTTCAGATCCACACATTCTGCCATGGTATCTTGTTTATTTCAGATCCCCACATTCTGCCATGGTATCTTGTTTATTTCAGATCCACACATTCTGCCATGGTATCTTGTTTATTTCAGATCCACACATTCTGCCATGGTATCTTGTTTATTTCAGATCCACACATTCTGCCATGGTATCTTGTTTATTTCAGATCCACACATTCTGCCATGGTATCTTGTTTATTTCAGATCCACACATTCTGCCATGGTATCTTGTTTATTTCAGATCCACACATTCTGCCATGGTATCTTGTTTATTTCAGATCCACACATTCTGCCATGGTATCTTGTTTATTTCAGATCCACACATTCTGCCATGGTATCTTGTTTATTTCAGATCCACACATTCTGCCATGGTATCTTGTTTATTTCAGATCCACACATTCTGCCATGATATCTTGTTTATTTCAGATCCACACATTCTGCCATGGTATCTTGTGTATTTCAGATTCACACATTCTGCCATGATATCTTGTTTATTTCAGATCCACACATTCTGCCATGATAACTTGTTTATTTCAGATCCACACATTCTGCCATGGTACCTTGTTTATTTCAGATCCACACATTCTGCCATGGTATCTTGTTTATTTCAGATCCACACATTCTGCCATCGTACCTTGTTTATTCCAGATCCACACATTCTGCCATGGTATCTTGTTTATTTCAGATCCACACATTCTGCCATGGTATCATGTTTATTTTCAGATCCACACATTCTGCCATGGTATCTTGTTTATTTCAGATCCACACATTCTGCCATGATATCTTGTTTATTTCAGATCCACACATTCTGCCATGGTATCTTGTGTATTTCAGATTCACACATTCTGCCATGATATCTTGTTTATTTCAGATCCACACATTCTGCCATGATATCTTGTTTATTTCAGATCCACACATTCTGCCATCGTACCTTGTATATTTCAGATCCACACATTCTGCCATGGTATCTTGTTTATTTCAGATCCACACATTCTGCCATCGTACCTTGTTTATTTCAGATCCACACATTCTGCCATGATATCTTGTTTATTTCAGATCCACTCATTCTGCCATCGTACCTTGTTTATTTCTGATCCACACATTCTGCCATGATATCTTGTTTATTTCAGATCCACACATTCTGCCATGGTATCTTGTTTATTTCAGATTCACAAATTCTGCCATGGTATCTTGTTTATTGCCGATCCACACATTCTGCCATGGTATCTTGTTTATTTCAGATCCACACATTCTGCCATGGTATCTTGTTTATTTCAGATCCACACATTCTGCCATGGTATCTTGTTTATTTCAGATCCACACATTCTGCCATGGTATCTTGTTTATTTCAGATCCACACATTCTGCCATGGTATCTTGTTTATTTCAGATCCACACATTCTGCCATGGTATCTTGTTTATTTCAGATTCACACATTCTGCCATGGTATCTTGTTTATTGCAGATCCACACATTCTGCCATGGTATCTTGTTTATTTCAGATCCACACATTCTGCCATGGTATCTTGTTTATTTCAGATCCACACATTCTGCCATGGTATCTTGTTTATTTCAGATCCACACATTCTGCCATGGTATCTTGTTTATTTCAGATTCACACATTCTGCCATGGTATCTTGTTTATCTCAGATCCACACATTCTGCCATGGTATCTTGTTTATTTCAGATTCACACATTCTGCCATCGTACCTTGTTTATTTCAGATCCACACATTCTGCCATGGTATTTGTTTATTTCAGATCCACACATTCTGCCATGGTATCTTGTTTATTTCAGATTCACACATTCTGCCATCGTACATTGTTTATTTCAGATCCACACATTCTGCCATGGTATCTTGTTTATTTCAGATCCACACATTCTGCCATGATATCTTGTTTATTTCAGATCCACACATTCTGCCATGGTATCTTGTTTATTTCAGATTCACACATTCTGCCATGGTATCTTGTTTATTTCAGATCCACACATTCTGCCATGGTATCTTGTTTATTTCAGATCCACACATTCTGCCATGGTATCTTGTTTATTTCAGATCCACACATTCGTCCATGGTATCTTGTTTATTTCAGATCCACACATTCTGCCATGGCATCTTGTTTATTTCAGATCCACACATTCTGCCATGGTATCTTGTTTATTTCAGATCCACACATTCTGCCATGGTATCTTGTTTATTTCAGATCCACACATTCTGCCATGGTATCTTGTTTATTTCAGATCCACACATTCTGCCATGGTATCTTGTTTATTTCTGATCCACACATTCTGCCATGGTATCTTGTTTATTTCAGATCCACACATTCTGCCATGATATCTTGTTTCTTTCAGATCCACACATTCTGCCATGGTATCATGTTTATTTCAGATCCACACATTCTGCCATGGTATCTTGTTTATTTCAGATCCACACATTCTGCCATGATATCTTGTTTCTTTCAGATCCACACATTCTGCCATGGCATCTTGTTTATTTCAGATCCACACATTCTGCCATGGTATATTGTTTATTTCAGATCCACACATTCTGCCATGATATCTTGTTTATTTCAGATCCACACATTCTGCCATGGTATCTTGCTTATTTCAGATTCACACATTCTGCCATGGTACCTTGTTTATTTCAGATCCACACATTCTGCCATGGTATCTTGTTTCTTTCAGATCCACACATTCTGCCATGGTATATTGTTTATTTCAGATCCACACATTCTGCCATGGTATCTTGTTTATTTCAGATCCACACATTCTGCCATGGTATATTGTTTATTTCAGATCCACACATTCTGCCATGATATCTTGTTTATTTCAGATCCACACATTCTGCCATGGTATATTGTTTATTTGAGATCCACACATTCTGCCATGATATCTTGTTTATTTCAGATCCACACATTCTGCCATGATATCTTGTTTATTTCAGATCCACACATTCTGCCATGGTATCTTGTTTATTTCAGATCCACACATTCTGCCATGGTATATTGTTTATTTCAGATCCACACATTCTGCCATGATATCTTGTTTATTTCAGATCCACACATTCTGCCATGGTATCTTGTTTATTTCAGATCCACACATTCTGCCATGGTATCTTGTTTATTTCTGATCCACACATTCTGCCATGGTATCCTGTTTATTTCAGATCCACACATTCGGCCATGGTATCTTGTTCATTTCAGATCCACACATTCTGCCATGGTATCTTGTTTATTTCAGATCCACACATTCTGCCATGGTATCCTGTTTATTTCAGATCCACACATTCTGCCATGGTATCTTGTTTATTTCAGATCCACACATTCTGCCATGATATCTTGTTTATTTCAGATCCACACATTCTGCCATGGTATCTTGTGTATTTCAGATTCACACATTCTGCCATGATATCTTGTTTATTTCAGATCCACACATTCTGCCATGATAACTTGTTTATTTCAGATCCACACATTCTGCCATCGTACCTTGTTTATTTCAGATCCACACATTCTGCCATGGTATCTTGTTTATTTCAGATCCACACATTCTGCCATCGTACCTTGTTTATTCCAGATCCACACATTCTGCCATGGTATCTTGTTTATTTCAGATCCACACATTCTGCCATGGTATCATGTTTATTTTCAGATCCACACATTCTGCCATGGTATCTTGTTTATTTCAGATACACACATTCTGCCATGATATCTTGTTTATTTCAGATCCACACATTCTGCCATGATATCTTGTGTATTTCTGATTCACACATTCTGCCATGATATCTTGTTTATTTCAGATCCACACATTCTGCCATGATATCTTGTTTATTTCAGATCCACACATTCTGCCATCGTACCTTGTATATTTCAGATCCACACATTCTGCCATGGTATCTTGTTTATTTCAGATCCACACATTCTGCCATCGTACCTTGTTTATTTCAGATCCACACATTCTGCCATGATATCTTGTTTATTTCAGATCCACTCATTCTGCCATCGTACCTTGTTTATTTCTGATCCACACATTCTGCCATGATATCTTGTTTATTTCAGATCCACACATTCTGCCATGGTATCTTGTTTATTTCAGATTCACAAATTCTGCCATGGTATCTTGTTTATTGCCGATCCACACATTCTGCCATGGTATCTTGTT
This sequence comes from Heterodontus francisci, assembly GCF_036365525.1. Classification (NCBI taxonomy): domain Eukaryota; kingdom Metazoa; phylum Chordata; class Chondrichthyes; order Heterodontiformes; family Heterodontidae; genus Heterodontus; species Heterodontus francisci. The sequence continues at coordinate 5,587,280 of NC_090401.1, forward strand.
TATTTCAGATCCACACATTCTGCCATGGTATCTTGTTTATTTCAGATCCACACATTCTGCCATGGTATCTTGTTTATTTCAGATCCACACATTCTGCCATGGTATCTTGTTTATTTCAGATCCACACATTCTGCCATGGTATCTTGTTTATTTCAGATCCACACATTCTGCCATGGTATCTTGTTTATTTCAGATTCACACATTCTGCCATGGTATCTTGTTTATTGCAGATCCACACATTCTGCCATGGTATCTTGTTTATTTCAGATCCACACATTCTGCCATGGTATCTTGTTTATTTCAGATCCACACATTCTGCCATGGTATCTTGTTTATTTCAGATCCACACATTCTGCCATGGTATCTTGTTTATTTCAGATTCACACATTCTGCCATGGTATCTTGTTTATCTCAGATCCACACATTCTGCCATGGTATCTTGTTTATTTCAGATTCACACATTCTGCCATCGTACCTTGTTTATTTCAGATCCACACATTCTGCCATGGTATTTGTTTATTTCAGATCCACACATTCTGCCATGGTATCTTGTTTATTTCAGATTCACACATTCTGCCATCGTACATTGTTTATTTCAGATCCACACATTCTGCCATGGTATCTTGTTTATTTCAGATCCACACATTCTGCCATGATATCTTGTTTATTTCAGATCCACACATTCTGCCATGGTATCTTGTTTATTTCAGATTCACACATTCTGCCATGGTATCTTGTTTATTTCAGATCCACACATTCTGCCATGGTATCTTGTTTATTTCAGATCCACACATTCTGCCATGGTATCTTGTTTATTTCAGATCCACACATTCGTCCATGGTATCTTGTTTATTTCAGATCCACACATTCTGCCATGGCATCTTGTTTATTTCAGATCCACACATTCTGCCATGGTATCTTGTTTATTTCAGATCCACACATTCTGCCATGGTATCTTGTTTATTTCAGATCCACACATTCTGCCATGGTATCTTGTTTATTTCAGATCCACACATTCTGCCATGGTATCTTGTTTATTTCTGATCCACACATTCTGCCATGGTATCTTGTTTATTTCAGATCCACACATTCTGCCATGATATCTTGTTTCTTTCAGATCCACACATTCTGCCATGGTATCATGTTTATTTCAGATCCACACATTCTGCCATGGTATCTTGTTTATTTCAGATCCACACATTCTGCCATGATATCTTGTTTCTTTCAGATCCACACATTCTGCCATGGCATCTTGTTTATTTCAGATCCACACATTCTGCCATGGTATATTGTTTATTTCAGATCCACACATTCTGCCATGATATCTTGTTTATTTCAGATCCACACATTCTGCCATGGTATCTTGCTTATTTCAGATTCACACATTCTGCCATGGTACCTTGTTTATTTCAGATCCACACATTCTGCCATGGTATCTTGTTTCTTTCAGATCCACACATTCTGCCATGGTATATTGTTTATTTCAGATCCACACATTCTGCCATGGTATCTTGTTTATTTCAGATCCACACATTCTGCCATGGTATATTGTTTATTTCAGATCCACACATTCTGCCATGATATCTTGTTTATTTCAGATCCACACATTCTGCCATGGTATATTGTTTATTTGAGATCCACACATTCTGCCATGATATCTTGTTTATTTCAGATCCACACATTCTGCCATGATATCTTGTTTATTTCAGATCCACACATTCTGCCATGGTATCTTGTTTATTTCAGATCCACACATTCTGCCATGGTATATTGTTTATTTCAGATCCACACATTCTGCCATGATATCTTGTTTATTTCAGATCCACACATTCTGCCATGGTATCTTGTTTATTTCAGATCCACACATTCTGCCATGGTATCTTGTTTATTTCTGATCCACACATTCTGCCATGGTATCCTGTTTATTTCAGATCCACACATTCGGCCATGGTATCTTGTTCATTTCAGATCCACACATTCTGCCATGGTATCTTGTTTATTTCAGATCCACACATTCTGCCATGGTATCCTGTTTATTTCAGATCCACACATTCTGCCATGGTATCTTGTTTATTTCAGATCCACACATTCTGCCATGGTATCTTGTTTATTTCAGATCCACACATTCTGCCATGAGATCTTGTTTATTTCAGATCCACACATTCTGCCATGGTATCTTGTTTATTTCAGATCCACACATTCGTCCATGGTATCTTGTTTATTTCAGATCCACACATTCTGCCATGGCATCTTGTTTATTTCAGATCCACACATTCTGCCATGGTATCTTGTTTATTTCAGATCCACACATTCTGCCATGGTATCTTGTTTATTTCAGATCCACACATTCTGCCATGGTATCTTGTTTATTTCTGATCCACACATTCTGCCATGGTATCTTGTTTATTTCAGATCCACACATTCTGCCATGATATCTTGTTTCTTTCAGATCCACACATTCTGCCATGGTATCATGTTTATTTGAGATCCACACATTCTGCCATGGTATCTTGTTTATTTCAGATCCACACATTCTGCCATGATATCTTGTTTCTTTCAGATCCACAAATTCTGCCATGGCATCTTGTTTATTTCAGATCCACACATTCTGCCATGGTATATTGTTTATTTCAGATCCACACATTCTGCCATGATATCTTGTTTATTTCAGATCCACACATTCTGCCATGGTATCTTGCTTATTTCAGATTCACACATTCTGCCATGGTACCTTGTTTATTTCAGATCCACACATTCTGCCATGGTATCTTGTTTCTTTCAGATCCACACATTCTGCCATGGTATATTGTTTATTTCAGATCCACACATTCTGCCATGGTATCTTGTTTATTTCAGATCCACACATTCTGCCATGGTATATTGTTTATTTCAGATCCACACATTCTGCCATGATATCTTGTTTATTTCAGATCCACACATTCTGCCATGGTATATTGTTTATTTGAGATCCACACATTCTGCCATGATATCTTGTTTATTTCAGATCCACACATTCTGCCATGGTATATTGTTTATTTCAGATCCACACATTCTGCCATGATATCTTGTTTATTTCAGATCCACACATTCTGCCATGGTATCTTGTTTATTTCAGATCCACACATTCTGCCATGGTATCTTGTTTATTTCTGATCCACACATTCTGCCATGGTATCCTGTTTATTTCAGATCCACACATTCGGCCATGGTATCTTGTTCATTTCAGATCCACACATTCTGCCATGGTATCTTGTTTATTTCAGATCCACACATTCTGCCATGGTATCCTGTTTATTTCAGATCCACACATTCTGCCATGGTATATTGTTTATTTCAGATCCACACATTCTGCCATGGTATCTTGTTTATTTCAGATCCACACATTCTGCCATGGTATCTTGTTTATTTCAGATCCACACATTATGCCATGGTATCTTGTTTATTTCAGATCCACACATTCTGCCATGGTATCTTGTTTATTTCAGATCCACACATTCTGCCATGGTATCTTGTTTATTTCAGATCCACACATTCTGCCATGGTATCTTGTTTATTTCAGATCCACACATTCTGCCATGGTATCTTGTTTATTTCAGATCCACATATTCTGCCATGGTATATTGTTTATTTCAGATCCACACATTCTGCCATGGTATCTTGCTTATTTCAGATTCACACATTCTGCCATGGTACCTTGTTTATTTCAGATCCACACATTCTGCCATGGTATCTTGTTTCTTTCAGATCCACACATTCTGCCATGGTATATTGTTTATTTCAGATCCACACATTCTGCCATGATATCTTGTTTATTTCAGATCCACACATTCTGCCATGGTATATTGTTTATTTCAGATCCACACATTCAGCCATGATATCTTGTTTATTTCAGATCCACACATTCTGCCATGATATCTTGTTTATTTCAGATCCACACATTCTGCCATGGTATCTTGTTTATTTCAGATCCACACATTCTGCCATGATATCTTGTTTATTTCAGATCCACACATTCTGCCATGGTATATTGTTTATTTCAGATCCACACATTCTGCCATGATATCTTGTTTATTTCAGATCCACACATTCTGCCATGGTATATTGTTTATTTCAGATCCACACATTCAGCCATGATATCTTGTTTATTTCAGATCCACACATTCTGCCATGGTATATTGTTTATTTCAGATCCACACATTCAGCCATGATATCTTGTTTATTTCAGATCCACACATTCTGCCATGGTATCTTGTTTATTTCAGATCCACACATTCTGCCATGGTATCTTGTTTATTTCAGATTGACACATTCTGCCATGGTATCTTGTTTATTTCAGATCCACACATTCTGCCATGGTATCTTGTTTATTTCAGATCCACATATTCTGCCATGGTATATTGTTTATTTCAGATCCACACATTCTGCCATGGTATCTTGTTTATTTCAGATCCACACATTCTGCCATGGTATCTTGTTTATTTCAGATCCACACATTCTGCCATGATATCTTGTTTATTTCAGATCCACACATTTTGCCATGGTATATTGTTTATTTCAGATCCACACATTCTGCCATGGTATCTTGTTTATTTCAGATCCACACATTCTGCCATGATATCTTGTTTATTTCAGATCCACACATTCTGCCATGGCATCTTGTTTATTTCAGATCCACACATTTTGCCATGGTATATTGTTTATTTCAGATCCACACATTCTGCCATGGTATCTTGTTTATTTCAGATCCACACATTCTGCCATGATATCTTGTTTATTTCAGATCCACACATTCTGCCATGGTATATTGTTTATTTGAGATCCAAACATTCTGCCATGATATCTTGTTTATTTCAGATCCACACATTCTGCCATGGTATATTGTTTATTTCAGATCCACACATTCTGCCATGATATCTTGTTTATTTCAGATCCACACATTCTGCCATGGTATCTTGTTTATTTCAGATCCACACATTCTGCCATGGTATATTGTTTATTTCAGATCCACACATTCTGCCATGATATCTTGTTTATTTCAGATCCACACATTCTGCCATGGTATCTTGTTTATTTCAGATCCACACATTCTGCCATGGTATATTGTTTATTTCAGATCCACACATTCTGCCATGGTATATTGTTTATTTCAGATCCACACATTCTGCCATGATATCTTGTTTATTTCAGATCCACACATTCTGCCATGGTATCTTGTTTATTTCAGATCCACACCTTCTGCCATGGTATCTTGTTTATTTCAGATCCACACATTCTGCCATGGTATCTTGTTTATTTCAGATTCACACATTCTGCCATGGTATCTTGTTTATTTCAGATCCACACATTCTGCCATGGTATCTTGTTTATTTCAGATCCACACATTCTGCCATGGTATCTTGTTTATTTCAGATCCACACATTCTGCCATGGTATCTTGTTTATTTCAGATCCACACATTCTGCCATGGTATCTTGTTTATTTCAGATCCACACATTCTGCCATGGTATCTTGTTTATTTCAGATCCACACATTCTGCCATGGTATCATGTTTATTTCAGATCCACACATTCTGCCATGGTATCTTGTTTATTTCAGATCCACACATTCTGCCATGGTATACTGTTTATTTCAGATCCACACATTCTGCCATGATATCTTGTTTATTTCAGATCCACACATTCTGCCATGGTATCTTGTTTATTTCAGATCCACACATTCTGCCATGGTATCTTGTTTATTTCTGATCCACACATTCTGCCATGGTATCCTGTTTATTTCAGATCCACACATTCGGCCATGGTATCTTGTTCATTTCAGATCCACACATTCTGCCATGGTATCTTGTTTATTTCAGATCCACACATTCTGCCATGGTATCCTGTTTATTTCAGATCCACACATTCTGCCATGGTATCTTGTTTATTTCAGATCCACACATTCTGCCATGGTATCTTGTTTATTTCAGATCCACACATTCTGCCATGGTATCTTGTTTATTTCAGATCCACACATTATGCCATGGTATCTTGTTTATTTCAGATCCACACATTCTGCCATGGTATCTTGTTTATTTCAGATCCACACATTCTGCCATGGTATCTTGTTTATTTCAGATCCACACATTCTGCCATGGTATCTTGTTTATTTCAGATCCACACATTCTGCCATGGTATCTTGTTTATTTCAGATCCACATATTCTGCCATGGTATATTGTTTATTTCAGATCCACACATTCTGCCATGGTATCTTGCTTATTTCAGATTCACACATTCTGCCATGGTACCTTGTTTATTTCAGATCCACACATTCTGCCATGGTATCTTGTTTCTTTCAGATCCACACATTCTGCCATGGTATATTGTTTATTTCAGATCCACACATTCTGCCATGATATCTTGTTTATTTCAGATCCACACATTCTGCCATGGTATATTGTTTCTTTCAGATCCACACATTCAGCCATGATATCTTGTTTATTTCAGATCCACACATTCTGCCATGATATCTTGTTTATTTCAGATCCACACATTCTGCCATGGTATCTTGTTTATTTCAGATCCACACATTCTGCCATGATATCTTGTTTATTTCAGATCCACACATTCTGCCATGGTATATTGTTTATTTCAGATCCACACATTCTGCCATGATATCTTGTTTATTTCAGATCCACACATTCTGCCATGGTATATTGTTTATTTCAGATCCACACATTCAGCCATGATATCTTGTTTATTTCAGATCCACACATTCTGCCATGGTATATTGTTTATTTCAGATCCACACATTCAGCCATGATATCTTGTTTATTTCAGATCCACACATTCTGCCATGGTATCTTGTTTATTTCAGATCCACACATTCTGCCATGGTATCTTGTTTATTTCAGATTGACACATTCTGCCATGGTATCTTGTTTATTTCAGATCCACACATTCTGCCATGGTATCTTGTTTATTTCAGATCCACATATTCTGCCATGGTATATTGTTTATTTCAGATCCACACATTCTGCCATGGTATCTTGTTTATTTCAGATCCACACATTCTGCCATGGTATCTTGTTTATTTCAGATCCACACATTCTGCCATGATATCTTGTTTATTTCAGATCCACACATTTTGCCATGGTATATTGTTTATTTCAGATCCACACATTCTGCCATGGTATCTTGTTTATTTCAGATCCACACATTCTGCCATGATATCTTGTTTATTTCAGATCCACACATTCTGCCATGGCATCTTGTTTATTTCAGATCCACACATTCTGCCATGGTATATTGTTTATTTCAGATCCACACATTCTGCCATGATATCTTGTTTATTTCAGATCCACACATTCTGCCATGGTATATTGTTTATTTCAGATCCACACATTCAGCCATCATATCTTGTTTATTTCAGATCCACACATTCTGCCATGGTATATTGTTTATTTCAGATCCACACATTCAGCCATGATATCTTGTTTATTTCAGATCCACACATTCTGCCATGGTATCTTGTTTATTTCAGATCCACACATTCTGCCATGGTATCTTGTTTATTTCAGATTGACACATTCTGCCATGGTATCTTGTTTATTTCAGATCCACACATTCTGCCATGGTATCTTGTTTATTTCAGATCCACATATTCTGCCATGGTATATTGTTTATTTCAGATCCACACATTCTGCCATGGTATCTTGTTTATTTCAGATCCACACATTCTGCCATGGTATCTTGTTTATTTCAGATCCACACATTCTGCCATGATATCTTGTTTATTTCAGATCCACACATTTTGCCATGGTATATTGTTTATTTCAGATCCACACATTCTGCCATGGTATCTTGTTTATTTCAGATCCACACATTCTGCCATGATATCTTGTTTATTTCAGATCCACACATTCTGCCATGGCATCTTGTTTATTTCAGATCCACACATTCTGCCATGGTATATTGTTTATTTCAGATCCACACATTCTGCCATGGTATCTTGTTTATTTCAGATCCACACATTCTGCCATGATATCTTGTTTATTTCAGATCCACACATTCTGCCATGGTATATTGTTTATTTGAGATCCAAACATTCTGCCATGATATCTTGTTTATTTCAGATCCACACATTCTGCCATGGTATATTGTTTATTTCAGATCCACACATTCTGCCATGATATCTTGTTTATTTCAGATCCACACATTCTGCCATGGTATCTTGTTTATTTCAGATCCACACATTCTGCCATGGTATATTGTTTATTTCAGATCCACACATTCTGCCATGATATCTTGTTTATTTCAGATCCACACATTCTGCCATGGTATCTTGTTTATTTCAGATCCACACATTCTGCCATGGTATATTGTTTATTTCAGATCCACACATTCTGCCATGGTATATTGTTTATTTCAGATCCACACATTCTGCCATGATATCTTGTTTATTTCAGATCCACACATTCTGCCATGGTATCTTGTTTATTTCAGATCCACACCTTCTGCCATGGTATCTTGTTTATTTCAGATCCACACATTCTGCCATGGTATCTTGTTTATTTCAGATTCACACATTCTGCCATGGTATCTTGTTTATTTCAGATCCACACATTCTGCCATGGTATCTTGTTTATTTCAGATCCACACATTCTGCCATGGTATCTTGTTTATTTCAGATCCACACATTCTGCCATGGTATCTTGTTTATTTCAGATCCACACATTCTGCCATGGTATCTTGTTTATTTCAGATCCACACATTCTGCCATGGTATCTTGTTTATTTCAGATCCACACATTCTGCCATGGTATCATGTTTATTTCAGATCCACACATTCTGCCATGGTATCTCGTTTATTTCTGATCCACACATTCTGCCATGGTATCTTGTTTATTTCAGATCCACACATTCTGCCATGATATCTTGTTTCTTTCAGATCCACACATTCTGCCATGGTATCTTGTTTATTTCAGATCCACACATTCTGCCATGATATCTTGTTTCTTTCAGATCCACACATTCTGCCATGGTATCTTGTTTATTTCAGATCCACACATTCTGCCATGATATCTTGTTTCTTTCAGATCCACACATTCTGCCATGGCATCTTGTTTATTTCAGATCCACACATTCTGCCATGGTATCTTGTTTATTTCAGATCCACACATTCTGCCATGGTATATTGTTTATTTCAGATCCACACATTCTGCCATGGTATATTGTTTATTTCAGATCCACACATTCTGCCATGGTATATTGTTTATTTGAGATCCACACATTCTGCCATGATATCTTGTTTATTTCAGATCCACACATTCTGCCATGGTATATTGTTTATTTGAGATCCACACATTCTGCCATGGTATCTTGTTTATTTCAGATCCACACATTCTGCCATGGTATATTGTTTATTTCAGATCCACACATTCTGCCATGGTATATTGTTTATTTGAGATCCACACATTCTGCCATGATATCTTGTTTATTTCAGATCCACACATTCTGCCATGGTATATTGTTTATTTCAGATCCACACATTCTGCCATGATATCTTGTTTATTTCAGATCCACACATTCTGCCATGGTATCTTGTTTATTTCAGATCCACACATTCTGCCATGGTATATTGTTTATTTCAGATCCACACATTCTGCCATGATATCTTGTTTCTTTCAGATCCACACATTCTGCCATGGTATATTGTTTATTTCAGATCCACACATTCTGCCATGATATCTTGTTTATTTCAGATCCACACATTCTGCCATGGTATATTGTTTATTTCAGATCCACACATTCTGCCATGATATCTTGTTTATTTCAGATCCACACATTCTGCCATGGTATCTTGTTTATTTCAGATCCACACATTCTGCCATGGTATCTTGTTTATTTCAGATCCACACATTCGGCCATGGTATCTTGTTTATTTCAGATCCACACATTCTGCCATGGTATCTTGTGTATTTCAGATCCACACATTCTGCCATGGTATCCTGTTTATTTCAGATCCACACATTCTGCCATGGTATCTTGTTTATTTCAGATCCACACATTCTGCCATGGTATCTTGTTTATTTCAGATCCACACATTCTGCCATGGTATCATGTTTATTTTCAGATCCACACATTCTGCCATGGTACCTTGTTTATTTCAGATCCACACATTCTGCCATGGTATCTTGTTTATTTCAGATCCACACATTCTGCCATGGTATCTTGTTTATATCAGATCCACACATTCTGCCATGGTATCTTGTTTATTTCAGATCCACACATTCTGCCATGGTATCTTGTTTATTTCAGATCCACACATTCTGCCATGGTATCTTGTTTATTTCAGATCCACACATTCTGCCATGGTATCTTGTTTATTTCAGATCCACACATTCTGCCATGGTATCTTGTTTATTTCAGATCCACACATTCTGCCATGATATCTTGTTTATTTCAGATCCACACATTCTGCCATGGTATCTTGTTTATTTCAGATCCACACATTCTGCCATGGTATATTGTTTATTTCAGATCCACACATTCTGCCATGGTATATTGTTTATTTCAGATCCACACATTCTGCCATGATATCTTGTTTATTTCAGTTCCACACATTCTGCCATGATATCTTGTTTATTTCAGATCCACACATTCTGCCATGGTATCTTGTTTATTTCAGATCCACACATTCTGCCATGGTATATTGTTTATTTCAGATCCACACATTCTGCCATGGTATATTGTTTATTTCAGATCCACACATTCTGCCATGGTATCTTGTTTATTTCAGATCCACACATTCTGCCATGGTATATTGTTTATTTCTGATCCACACATTCTGCCATGGTATATTGTTTATTTCAGATCCACACATTCTGCCATGATATCTTGTTTATTTCAGATCCACACATTCTGCCATGGTATCTCGTTTATTTCTGATCCACACATTCTGCCATGGTATCTTGTTTATTTCAGATCCACACATTCTGCCATGATATCTTGTTTCTTTCAGATCCACACATTCTGCCATGGTATCTTGTTTATTTCAGATCCACACATTCTGCCATGATATCTTGTTTCTTTCAGATCCACACATTCTGCCATGGTATCTTGTTTATTTCAGATCCACACATTCTGCCATGATATCTTGTTTCTTTCAGATCCACACATTCTGCCATGGCATCTTGTTTATTTCAGATCCACACATTCTGCCATGGTATCTTGTTTATTTCAGATCCACACATTCTGCCATGGTATATTGTTTATTTCAGATCCACACATTCTGCCATGGTATATTGTTTATTTCAGATCCACACATTCTGCCATGGTATATTGTTTATTTGAGATCCACACATTCTGCCATGATATCTTGTTTATTTCAGATCCACACATTCTGCCATGGTATATTGTTTATTTGAGATCCACACATTCTGCCATGGTATCTTGTTTATTTCAGATCCACACATTCTGCCATGGTATATTGTTTATTTCAGATCCACACATTCTGCCATGGTATATTGTTTATTTGAGATCCACACATTCTGCCATGATATCTTGTTTATTTCAGATCCACACATTCTGCCATGGTATATTGTTTATTTCAGATCCACACATTCTGCCATGATATCTTGTTTATTTCAGATCCACACATTCTGCCATGGTATCTTGTTTATTTCAGATCCACACATTCTGCCATGGTATATTGTTTATTTCAGATCCACACATTCTGCCATGATATCTTGTTTATTTCAGATCCACACATTCTGCCATGGTATATTGTTTATTTCAGATCCACACATTCTGCCATGATATCTTGTTTATTTCAGATCCACACATTCTGCCATGGTATATTGTTTATTTCAGATCCACACATTCTGCCATGATATCTTGTTTATTTCAGATCCACACATTCTGCCATGGTATCTTGTTTATTTCAGATCCACACATTCTGCCATGGTATCTTGTTTATTTCAGATCCACACATTCGGCCATGGTATCTTGTTTATTTCAGATCCACACATTCTGCCATGGTATCTTGTGTATTTCAGATCCACACATTCTGCCATGGTATCCTGTTTATTTCAGATCCACACATTCTGCCATGGTATCTTGTTTATTTCAGATCCACACATTCTGCCATGGTATCTTGTTTATTTCAGATCCACACATTCTGCCATGGTATCATGTTTATTTTCAGATCCACACATTCTGCCATGGTACCTTGTTTATTTCAGATCCACACATTCTGCCATGGTATCTTGTTTATTTCAGATCCACACATTCTGCCATGGTATCTTGTTTATATCAGATCCACACATTCTGCCATGGTATCTTGTTTATTTCAGATCCACACATTCTGCCATGGTATCTTGTTTATTTCAGATCCACACATTCTGCCATGGTATCTTGTTTATTTCAGATCCACACATTCTGCCATGGTATCTTGTTTATTTCAGATCCACACATTCTGCCATGGTATCTTGTTTATTTCAGATCCACACATTCTGCCATGATATCTTGTTTATTTCAGATCCACACATTCTGCCATGGTATCTTGTTTATTTCAGATCCACACATTCTGCCATGGTATATTGTTTATTTCAGATCCACACATTCTGCCATGGTATATTGTTTATTTCAGATCCACACATTCTGCCATGATATCTTGTTTATTTCAGTTCCACACATTCTGCCATGATATCTTGTTTATTTCAGATCCACACATTCTGCCATGGTATCTTGTTTATTTCAGATCCACACATTCTGCCATGGTATATTGTTTATTTCAGATCCACACATTCTGCCATGGTATATTGTTTATTTCAGATCCACACATTCTGCCATGGTATCTTGTTTATTTCAGATCCACACATTCTGCCATGGTATATTGTTTATTTCAGATCCACACATTCTGCCATGGTATATTGTTTATTTCAGATCCACACATTCTGCCATGATATCTTGTTTATTTCAGATCCACACATTCTGCCATGGTATCTTGTTTATTTCAGATCCACACCTTCTGCCATGGTATCTTGTTTATTTCAGATCCACACATTCTGCCATGGTATCTTGTTTATTTCAGATTCACACATTCTGCCATGGTATCTTGTTTATTTCAGATTCACACATTCTGCCATGGTATCCTGTTTATATCAGATCCACACATTCTGCCATGGTATCTTGTTTATTTCAGATTCCCACATTCTGCCATGGTATTTGTTTATTTCAGATCCACACATTCTGCCATGATATCTTGTTTATTTCAGATCCACACATTCTGCCATGGTATTTGTTTATTTCAGATCCACACATTCTGCCATGGTATTTGTTTATTTCAGATCCACACATTCTGCCATGGTATTTGTTTATTTCAGATCCACACATTCTGCCATGGTATCTTGTTTATTTCAGATTCACATATTCTGCCATCGTACATTGTTTATTTCAGATCCACACATTCTGCCATGGTATCTTGTTTATTTCAGATCCACACATTCTGCCATGATATCTTGTTTATTTCAGATCCACACATTCTGCCATGGTATCTTGTTTATTTCAGATTCACACATTCTGCCATGGTATCTTGTTTATTTCAGATCCACACATTCTGCCATGGTATCTTGTTTATTTCAGATCCACACATTCTGCCATGGTATCTTGTTTATTTCAGATCCACACATTCTGCCATGGTATCTTGTTTATTTCAGATCCACACATTCTGCCATGGTATCTTGTTTATTTCAGATCCACACATTCTGCCATGGTATCTTGTTTATTTCAGATCCACACATTCTGCCATGGTATCTTGTTTATTTCAGATCCACACATTCTGCCATGGTATCTTGTTTATTTCAGATCCACACATTCTGCCATGGTATCATGTTTATTTCAGATCCACACATTCTGCCATGGTATCTTGTTTATTTCTGATCCACACATTCTGCCATGGTATCTTGTTTATTTCAGATCCACACATTCTGCCATGATATCTTGTTTCTTTCAGATCCACACATTCTGATATGGTATCATGTTTATTTCAGATCCACACATTCTGCCATGGTATCTTGTTTATTTCAGATCCACACATTCTGCCATGATATCTTGTTTCTTTCAGATCCACACATTCTGCCATGGCATCTTGTTTATTTCAGATCCACACATTCTGCCATGATATCTTGCTTATATCAGATTCACACATTCTGCCATGGTACCTTGTTTATTTCAGATCCACACATTCTGCCATGGTATCTTGCTTATTTCAGATTCACACATTCTGCCATGGTACCTTGTTTATTTCAGATCCACACATTCTGCCATGGTATCTTGTTTCTTTCAGATCCACACATTCTGCCATGGTATATTGTTTATTTCAGATTCACACATTCTGCCATGGTACCTTGTTTATTTCAGATCCACACATTCTGCCATGGTATCTTGTTTCTTTCAGATCCACACATTCTGCCATGGTATCCTGTTTATATCAGATCCACACATTCTGCCATGGTATCTTGTTTATTTCAGATTCCCACATTCTGCCATGGTATTTGTTTATTTCAGATCCACACATTCTGCCATGATATCTTGTTTATTTCAGATCCACACATTCTGCCATGGTATTTGTTTATTTCAGATCCACACATTCTGCCATGGTATTTGTTTATTTCAGATCCACACATTCTGCCATGGTATTTGTTTATTTCAGATCCACACATTCTGCCATGGTATCTTGTTTATTTCAGATTCACATATTCTGCCATCGTACATTGTTTATTTCAGATCCACACATTCTGCCATGGTATCTTGTTTATTTCAGATCCACACATTCTGCCATGATATCTTGTTTATTTCAGATCCACACATTCTGCCATGGTATCTTGTTTATTTCAGATTCACACATTCTGCCATGGTATCTTGTTTATTTCAGATCCACACATTCTGCCATGGTATCTTGTTTATTTCAGATCCACACATTCTGCCATGGTATCTTGTTTATTTCAGATCCACACATTCTGCCATGGTATCTTGTTTATTTCAGATCCACACATTCTGCCATGGTATCTTGTTTATTTCAGATCCACACATTCTGCCATGGTATCTTGTTTATTTCAGATCCACACATTCTGCCATGGTATCTTGTTTATTTCAGATCCACACATTCTGCCATGGTATCTTGTTTATTTCAGATCCACACATTCTGCCATGGTATCATGTTTATTTCAGATCCACACATTCTGCCATGGTATCTTGTTTATTTCTGATCCACACATTCTGCCATGGTATCTTGTTTATTTCAGATCCACACATTCTGCCATGATATCTTGTTTCTTTCAGATCCACACATTCTGATATGGTATCATGTTTATTTCAGATCCACACATTCTGCCATGGTATCTTGTTTATTTCAGATCCACACATTCTGCCATGATATCTTGTTTCTTTCAGATCCACACATTCTGCCATGGCATCTTGTTTATTTCAGATCCACACATTCTGCCATGATATCTTGCTTATATCAGATTCACACATTCTGCCATGGTACCTTGTTTATTTCAGATCCACACATTCTGCCATGGTATCTTGCTTATTTCAGATTCACACATTCTGCCATGGTACCTTGTTTATTTCAGATCCACACATTCTGCCATGGTATCTTGTTTCTTTCAGATCCACACATTCTGCCATGGTATATTGTTTATTTCAGATTCACACATTCTGCCATGGTACCTTGTTTATTTCAGATCCACACATTCTGCCATGGTATCTTGTTTCTTTCAGATCCACACATTCTGCCATGGTATATTGTTTATTTCAGATCCACACATTCTGCCATGGTATCTTGTTTATTTCAGATTCACACATTCTGCCATGGTACCTTGTTTATTTCAGATCCACACATTCTGCCATGGTATATTGTTTATTTCAGATCCACACATTCTGACATGGTATCTTGTTTATTTCAGATCCACACATTCTGCCATGGTATATTGTTTATTTCAGATCCACACATTCTGCCATGGTATCTTGTTTATTTCAGATCCACACATTCTGCCATGGTATATTGTTTATTTCAGATCCACACATTCTGCCATGGTATATTGTTTATTTCAGATCCACACATTCTGCCATGGTATATTGTTTATTTCAGATCCACACATTCTGCCATGGTATATTGTTTATTTCAGATCCACACATTCTGCCATGGTATCTTGTTTATTTCAGATCCACACATTCTGCCATGGTATATTGTTTATTTCAGATCCACACATTCTGCCATGGTATATTGTTTATTTCAGATCCACACATTCTGCCATGGTATATTGTTTATTTCAGATCCACACATTCTGCCATGGTATCTTGTTTATTTCAGATCCACACATTCTGCCATGGTATATTGTTTATTTCAGATCCACACATTCTGCCATGGTATCTTGTTTATTTCAGATCCACACATTCTGCCATGGTATATTGTTTATTTCAGATCCACACATTCTGCCATGGTATCTTGTTTATTTCAGATCCACACATTCTGCCATGGTATATTGTTTATTTCAGATCCACACATTCTGCCATGGTATATTGTTTATTTCAGATCCACACATTCTGCCATGGTATATTGTTTATTTCAGATCCACACATTCTGCCATGGTATATTGTTTATTTCAGATCCACACATTCTGCCATGGTATATTGTTTATTTCAGATCCACACATTCTGCCATGGTATCTTGTTTATTTCAGATCCACACATTCTGCCATGGTATATTGTTTATTTCAGATCCACACATTCTGCCATGGTATCTTGTTTATTTCAGATCCACACATTCTGCCATGGTATATTGTTTATTTCAGATCCACACATTCTGCCATGGTATCTT
The DNA here is from genome assembly GCF_036365525.1 of Heterodontus francisci. Taxonomy (NCBI): domain Eukaryota; kingdom Metazoa; phylum Chordata; class Chondrichthyes; order Heterodontiformes; family Heterodontidae; genus Heterodontus; species Heterodontus francisci. Next base: position 5,604,142 of record NC_090401.1, read on the forward strand.
GTTTATTTCAGATCCACACATTCTGCCATGGTATATTGTTTATTTCAGATCCACACATTCTGCCATGGTATCTTGTTTATTTCAGATCCACACATTCTGCCATGGTATATTGTTTATTTCAGATCCACACATTCTGCCATGGTATATTGTTTATTTCAGATCCACACATTCTGCCATGGTATATTGTTTATTTCAGATCCACACATTCTGCCATGGTATATTGTTTATTTCAGATCCACACATTCTGCCATGGTATATTGTTTATTTCAGATCCACACATTCTGCCATGGTATATTGTTTATTTGAGATCCACACATTCTGCCATGATATCTTGTTTATTTCAGATCCACACATTCTGCCATGGTATATTGTTTATTTGAGATCCACACATTCTGCCATGGTATCTTGTTTATTTCAGATCCACACATTCTGCCATGGTATATTGTTTATTTCAGATCCACACATTCTGCCATGGTATATTGTTTATTTGAGATCCACACATTCTGCCATGATATCTTGTTTATTTCAGATCCACACATTCTGCCATGGTATATTGTTTATTTCAGATCCACACATTCTGCCATGATATCTTGTTTATTTCAGATCCACACATTCTGCCATGGTATCTTGTTTATTTCAGATCCACACATTCTGCCATGGTATCTTGTTTATTTCAGATTCCCACATTCTGCCATTGTACCTTGTTTATTTCAGATCCACACATTCTGCCATGGTATTTGTTTATTTCAGATCCACACATTCTGCCATGGTATCTTGTTTATTTCAGATTCACACATTCTGCCATCGTACATTGTTTATTTCAGATCCACACATTCTGCCATGGTATCTTGTTTATTTCAGATCCACACATTCTGCCATGGTATTTGTTTATTTCAGATTCACACATTCTGCCATCGTACATTGTTTATTTCAGATCCACACATTCTGCCATGGTATCTTGTTTATTTCAGATCCACACATTCTGCCATGGTATCTTGTTTATTTCAGATCCACACATTCTGCCATGGTATCTTGTTTATTTCAGATCCACACATTCTGCCATGGTATTTGTTTATTTCAGATCCACACATTCTGCCATAGTATTTGTTTATTTCAGATTCACACATTCTGCCATCGTACATTGTTTATTTCAGATCCACACATTCTGCCATGGTATCTTGTTTATTTCAGATCCACACATTCTGCCATGGTATCTTGTTTATTTCAGATCCACACATTCTGCCATGGTATTTGTTTATTTCAGATTCACACATTCTGCCATCGTACATTGTTTATTTCAGATCCACACATTCTGCCATGGTATCTTGTTTATTTCAGATCCACACATTCTGCCATGGTATCTTGTTTATTTCAGATCCACACATTCTGCCATGGTATCTTGTTTATTTCAGATCCACACATTCTGCCATGGTATCTTGTTTATTTCAGATCCACACATTCTGCCATGGTATCTTGTTTATTTCAGATCCACACATTCTGCCATGGTATCTTGTTTATTTCAGATTCACACATTCTGCCATCGTACATTGTTTATTTCAGATCCACACATTCTGCCATGGTATCTTGTTTATTTCAGATCCACACATTCTGCCATGGTATCTTGTTTATTTCAGATTCACACATTCTGCCATCGTAGATTGTTTATTTCAGATCCACACATTCTGCCATGGTATCTTGTTTATTTCAGATCCACACATTCTGCCATGGTATCTTGTTTATTTCAGATCCACACATTCTGCCATGGTATTTGTTTATTTCAGATCCACACATTCTGCCATGATATCTTGTTTATTTCAGATCCACACATTCTGCCATGGTATCTTGTTTATTTCAGATCCACACATTCTGCCATGGTATCTTGTTTATTTCAGATCCACACATTCTGCCATGGTATCTTGTTTATTTCAGATCCACACATTCTGCCATGGTATCTTGTTTATTTCAGATCCACACATTCTGCCATGGTATCTTGTTTATTTCAGATCCACACATTCTGCCATGGTATCTTGTTTATTTCAGATCCACACATTCTGCCATGGTATCTTGTTTATTTCAGATTCACACATTCTGCCATCGTACATTGTTTATTTCAGATCCACACATTCTGCCATGGTATCTTGTTTATTTCAGATCCACACATTCTGCCATGGTATCTTGTTTATTTCAGATTCACACATTCTGCCATCGTAGATTGTTTATTTCAGATCCACACATTCTGCCATGGTATCTTGTTTATTTCAGATCCACACATTCTGCCATGGTATCTTGTTTATTTCAGATCCACACATTCTGCCATGGTATCTTGTTTATTTCAGATTCCCACATTCTGCCATTGTACCTTGTTTATTTCAGATCCACACATTCTGCCATGGTATTTGTTTATTTCAGATCCACACATTCTGCCATGGTATCTTGTTTATTTCAGATTCACACATTCTGCCATCGTACATTGTTTATTTCAGATCCACACATTCTGCCATGGTATTTGTTTATTTCAGATCCACACATTCTGCCATCGTACATTGTTTATTTCAGATCCACACATTCTGCCATGGTATTTGTTTATTTCAGATCCACACATTCTGCCATCGTACATTGTTTATTTCAGATCCACACATTCTGCCATGGTATTTGTTTATTTCAGATCCACACATTCTGCCATGGTATCTTGTTTATTTCAGATTCACACATTCTGCCATCGTACATTGTTTATTTCAGATCCAAACATTCGGCCATGGTATCTTGTTCATTTCAGATCCACACATTCTGCCATGGTATTTGTTTATTTCAGATCCACACATTCTGCCATGGTATCTTGTTTATTTCAGATCCACACATTCTGCCATGATATCTTGTTTATTTCAGATCCACACATTCTGCCATGGTATCTTGTTTATTTCAGATTCACACATTCTGCCATGGTATCTTGTTTATTTCAGATCCACACATTCTGCCATGGTATCTTGTTTATTTCAGATCCACACATTCTGCCATGGTATCTTGTTTATTTCAGATCCACACATTCTGCCATGGTATCTTGTTTATTTCAGATCCACACATTCTGTCATGATATCTTGTTTATTTCAGATCCACACATTCTGCCATGGTATCTTGTTTATTTCAGATCCACACATTCTGCCATGGTATCTTGTTTATTTCAGATCCACACATTCTGCCATGGTATCTTGTTTATTTCAGATCCACACATTCTGCCATGGTATCTTGTTTATTTCAGATCCACACATTCTGCCATGGTATCTTGTTTATTTCAGATCCACACATTCTGCCATGATATCTTGTTTCTTTCAGATCCACACATTCTGCCATGGTATCATGTTTATTTCAGATCCACACATTCTGCCATGGTATCTTGTTTATTTCAGATCCACACATTCTGCCATGATATCTTGTTTCTTTCAGATCCACACATTCTGCCATGGCATCTTGTTTATTTCAGATCCACACATTCTGCCATGATATCTTGTTTATTTCAGATCCACACATTCTGCCATGGTATCTTGTTTATTTCAGATCCACATATTCTGCCATGGTATCTTGTTTCTTTCAGATCCACACATTCTGCCATGGTATCTTGCTTATTTCAGATTCACACATTCTGCCATGGTACCTTGTTTATTTCAGATCCACACATTCTGCCATGGGATCTTGTTTCTTTCAGATCAACACATTCTGCCATGGTATATTGTTTATTTCAGATCCACACATTCTGCCATGGTATCTTGTTTATTTCAGATCCACACATTCTGCCATGGTATATTGTTTATTTCAGATCCACACATTCTGCCATGGTATATTGTTTATTTGAGATCCACACATTCTGCCATGATATCTTGTTTATTTCAGATCCACACATTCTGCCATGGTATATTGTTTATTTGAGATCCACACATTCTGCCATGGTATCTTGTTTATTTCAGATCCACACATTCTGCCATGGTATATTGTTTATTTCAGATCCACACATTCTGCCATGGTATATTGTTTATTTGAGATCCACACATTCTGCCATGGTATCTTGTTTATTTCAGATCCACACATTCTGCCATGATATCTTGTTTATTTCAGATCCACACATTCTGCCATGGTATATTGTTTATTTGAGATCCACACATTCTGCCATGGTATCTTGTTTATTTCAGATCCACACATTCTGCCATGGTATCTTGTTTATTTCAGATCCACACATTCTGCCATGGTATCTTGTTTATTTCAGATCCACACATTCTGCCATGGTATCTTGTTTATTTCAGATCCACACATTCTGCCATGATATCTTGTTTATTTCAGATCCACACATTCTGCCATGGTATATTGTTTATTTCAGATCCACACATTCTGCCATGATATCTTGTTTATTTCAGATCCACACATTCTGCCATGGTATCTTGTTTATTTCAGATCCACACATTCTGCCATGGTATCTTGTTTATTTCACATCCACACATTCTGCCATGGTATATTGTTTATTTCAGATCCACACATTCTGCCATGGTATCTTGTTTATTTCAGATCCACACATTCTGCCATGGTATATTGTTTATTTCAGATCCACACATTCTGCCATGATATCTTGTTTATTTCAGATCCACACATTCTGCCATGGTATATTGTTTATTTCAGATCCACACATTCTGCCATGATATCTTGTTTATTTCAGATCCACACATTCTGCCATGGTATCTTGTTTATTTCAGATCCACACATTCTGCCATGGTATCTTGTTTATTTCAGATCCACACATTCTGCCATGGTATCTTGTTTATTTCAGATCCACACATTCGGCCATGGTATCTTGTTTATTTCAGATCCACACATTCTGCCATGGTATCTTGTTTATTTCAGATCCACACATTCTGCCATGGTATCCTGTTTATTTCAGATCCACACATTCTGCCATGGTATCTTGTTTATTTCAGATCCACACATTCTGCCATGGTATCATGTTTATTTTCAGATCCACACATTCTGCCATGGTATCTTGTTTATTTCAGATCCACACATTCTGCCATGGTATCTTGTTTATTTCAGATCCACACATTCTGCCATGGTATCTTGTTTATTTCAGATCCACACATTCTGCCATGTATCATGTTTATTTTCAGATCCACACATTCTGCCATGGTATCTTGTTTATTTCAGATCCACACATTCTGCCATGATATCTTGTTTATTTCAGATCCACACATTCTGCCATGGTATATTGTTTATTTCAGATCCACACATTCTGCCATGATATCTTGTTTATTTCAGATCCACACATTCTGCCATGGTATATTGTTTATTTCAGATCCACACATTCTGCCATGATATCTTGTTTATTTCAGATCCACACATTCTGCCATGGTATCTTTTTTATTTCAGATCCACACCTTCTGCCATGGTATCTTGTTTATTTCAGATCCACACATTCTGCCATGGTATCTTGTTTATTTCAGATCCGCACATTCGGCCATGGTATCTTGTTTATTTCAGATCCACACATTCTGCCATGGTATCTTGTTTATTTCAGATCCACACATTCTGCCATGGTATCCTGTTTATTTCAGATCCACACATTCTGCCATGGTATCTTGTTTATTTCAGATCCACACATTCTGCCATGGTATCTTGTTTATTTGAGATCCACACATTCTGCCATGATATCTTGTTTATTTCAGATCCACACATTCTGCCATGGTATATTGTTTATTTGAGATCCACACATTCTGCCATGGTATCTTGTTTATTTCAGATCCACACATTCTGCCATGGTATATTGTTTATTTCAGATCCACACATTCTGCCATGGTATATTGTTTATTTGAGATCCACACATTCTGCCATGGTATCTTGTTTATTTCAGATCCACACATTCTGCCATGATATCTTGTTTATTTCAGATCCACACATTCTGCCATGGTATATTGTTTATTTCAGATCCACACATTCTGCCATGGTATATTGTTTATTTGAGATCCACACATTCTGCCATGATATCTTGTTTATTTCAGATCCACACATTCTGCCATGGTATATTGTTTATTTGAGATCCACACATTCTGCCATGGTATCTTGTTTATTTCAGATCCACACATTCTGCCATGGTATATTGTTTATTTCAGATCCACACATTCTGCCATGGTATATTGTTTATTTGAGATCCACACATTCTGCCATGGTATCTTGTTTATTTCAGATCCACACATTCTGCCATGATATCTTGTTTATTTCAGATCCACACATTCTGCCATGGTATATTGTTTATTTGAGATCCACACATTCTGCCATGGTATCTTGTTTATTTCAGATCCACACATTCTGCCATGGTATCTTGTTTATTTCAGATCCACACATTCTGCCATGGTATCTTGTTTATTTCAGATCCACACATTCTGCCATGGTATCTTGTTTATTTCAGATCCACACATTCTGCCATGATATCTTGTTTATTTCAGATCCACACATTCTGCCATGGTATATTGTTTATTTCAGATCCACACATTCTGCCATGATATCTTGTTTATTTCAGATCCACACATTCTGCCATGGTATCTTGTTTATTTCAGATCCACACATTCTGCCATGGTATCTTGTTTATTTCACATCCACACATTCTGCCATGGTATATTGTTTATTTCAGATCCACACATTCTGCCATGGTATCTTGTTTATTTCAGATCCACACATTCTGCCATGGTATATTGTTTATTTCAGATCCACACATTCTGCCATGATATCTTGTTTATTTCAGATCCACACATTCTGCCATGGTATATTGTTTATTTCAGATCCACACATTCTGCCATGATATCTTGTTTATTTCAGATCCACACATTCTGCCATGGTATCTTGTTTATTTCAGATCCACACATTCTGCCATGGTATCTTGTTTATTTCAGATCCACACATTCTGCCATGGTATCTTGTTTATTTCAGATCCACACATTCGGCCATGGTATCTTGTTTATTTCAGATCCACACATTCTGCCATGGTATCTTGTTTATTTCAGATCCACACATTCTGCCATGGTATCCTGTTTATTTCAGATCCACACATTCTGCCATGGTATCTTGTTTATTTCAGATCCACACATTCTGCCATGGTATCATGTTTATTTTCAGATCCACACATTCTGCCATGGTATCTTGTTTATTTCAGATCCACACATTCTGCCATGGTATCTTGTTTATTTCAGATCCACACATTCTGCCATGGTATCTTGTTTATTTCAGATCCACACATTCTGCCATGTATCATGTTTATTTTCAGATCCACACATTCTGCCATGGTATCTTGTTTATTTCAGATCCACACATTCTGCCATGATATCTTGTTTATTTCAGATCCACACATTCTGCCATGGTATATTGTTTATTTCAGATCCACACATTCTGCCATGATATCTTGTTTATTTCAGATCCACACATTCTGCCATGGTATATTGTTTATTTCAGATCCACACATTCTGCCATGATATCTTGTTTATTTCAGATCCACACATTCTGCCATGGTATCTTTTTTATTTCAGATCCACACCTTCTGCCATGGTATCTTGTTTATTTCAGATCCACACATTCTGCCATGGTATCCTGTTTATTTCAGATCCACACATTCTGCCATGGTATCTTGTTTATTTCAGATCCACACATTCTGCCATGGTATCTTGTTTATTTCAGATCCACACATTCTGACATGGTATCTTGTTTATTTCAGATCCACACATTCTGCCATGGTATCTTTTTTATTTCAGATCCACACCTTCTGCCATGGTATCTTGTTTATTTCAGATCCACACATTCTGCCATGGTATCTTGTTTATTTCAGATCCGCACATTCGGCCATGGTATCTTGTTTATTTCAGATCCACACATTCTGCCATGGTATCTTGTTTATTTCAGATCCACACATTCTGCCATGGTATCCTGTTTATTTCAGATCCACACATTCTGCCATGGTATCTTGTTTATTTCAGATCCACACATTCTGCCATGGTATCTTGTTTATTTGAGATCCACACATTCTGCCATGATATCTTGTTTATTTCAGATCCACACATTCTGCCATGGTATATTGTTTATTTGAGATCCACACATTCTGCCATGGTATCTTGTTTATTTCAGATCCACACATTCTGCCATGGTATATTGTTTATTTCAGATCCACACATTCTGCCATGGTATATTGTTTATTTGAGATCCACACATTCTGCCATGGTATCTTGTTTATTTCAGATCCACACATTCTGCCATGATATCTTGTTTATTTCAGATCCACACATTCTGCCATGGTATATTGTTTATTTCAGATCCACACATTCTGCCATGGTATATTGTTTATTTGAGATCCACACATTCTGCCATGATATCTTGTTTATTTCAGATCCACACATTCTGCCATGGTATATTGTTTATTTGAGATCCACACATTCTGCCATGGTATCTTGTTTATTTCAGATCCACACATTCTGCCATGGTATATTGTTTATTTCAGATCCACACATTCTGCCATGGTATATTGTTTATTTGAGATCCACACATTCTGCCATGGTATCTTGTTTATTTCAGATCCACACATTCTGCCATGATATCTTGTTTATTTCAGATCCACACATTCTGCCATGGTATATTGTTTATTTGAGATCCACACATTCTGCCATGGTATCTTGTTTATTTCAGATCCACACATTCTGCCATGGTATCTTGTTTATTTCAGATCCACACATTCTGCCATGGTATCTTGTTTATTTCAGATCCACACATTCTGCCATGGTATCTTGTTTATTTCAGATCCACACATTCTGCCATGATATCTTGTTTATTTCAGATCCACACATTCTGCCATGGTATATTGTTTATTTCAGATCCACACATTCTGCCATGATATCTTGTTTATTTCAGATCCACACATTCTGCCATGGTATCTTGTTTATTTCAGATCCACACATTCTGCCATGGTATCTTGTTTATTTCACATCCACACATTCTGCCATGGTATATTGTTTATTTCAGATCCACACATTCTGCCATGGTATCTTGTTTATTTCAGATCCACACATTCTGCCATGGTATATTGTTTATTTCAGATCCACACATTCTGCCATGATATCTTGTTTATTTCAGATCCACACATTCTGCCATGGTATATTGTTTATTTCAGATCCACACATTCTGCCATGATATCTTGTTTATTTCAGATCCACACATTCTGCCATGGTATCTTGTTTATTTCAGATCCACACATTCTGCCATGGTATCTTGTTTATTTCAGATCCACACATTCTGCCATGGTATCTTGTTTATTTCAGATCCACACATTCGGCCATGGTATCTTGTTTATTTCAGATCCACACATTCTGCCATGGTATCTTGTTTATTTCAGATCCACACATTCTGCCATGGTATCCTGTTTATTTCAGATCCACACATTCTGCCATGGTATCTTGTTTATTTCAGATCCACACATTCTGCCATGGTATCATGTTTATTTTCAGATCCACACATTCTGCCATGGTATCTTGTTTATTTCAGATCCACACATTCTGCCATGGTATCTTGTTTATTTCAGATCCACACATTCTGCCATGGTATCTTGTTTATTTCAGATCCACACATTCTGCCATGTATCATGTTTATTTTCAGATCCACACATTCTGCCATGGTATCTTGTTTATTTCAGATCCACACATTCTGCCATGATATCTTGTTTATTTCAGATCCACACATTCTGCCATGGTATATTGTTTATTTCAGATCCACACATTCTGCCATGATATCTTGTTTATTTCAGATCCACACATTCTGCCATGGTATATTGTTTATTTCAGATCCACACATTCTGCCATGATATCTTGTTTATTTCAGATCCACACATTCTGCCATGGTATCTTTTTTATTTCAGATCCACACCTTCTGCCATGGTATCTTGTTTATTTCAGATCCACACATTCTGCCATGGTATCTTGTTTATTTCAGATCCGCACATTCGGCCATGGTATCTTGTTTATTTCAGATCCACACATTCTGCCATGGTATCTTGTTTATTTCAGATCCACACATTCTGCCATGGTATCCTGTTTATTTCAGATCCACACATTCTGCCATGGTATCTTGTTTATTTCAGATCCACACATTCTGCCATGGTATCTTGTTTATTTCAGATCCACACATTCTGCCATGGTATATTGTTTATTTCAGATCCACACATTCTGCCATGGTATCTTGTTTATTTCAGATCCACACATTCTGCCATGGTATCTTGTTTATTTCAGATCCACACATTCTGCCATGGTATCTTGTTTATTTCAGATTCACACATTCTGCCATCTTACATTGTTTATTTCAGATCCACACATTCTGCCATGGTATCTTGTTTCTTTCAGATCCACACATTCTGCCATGATATCTTGTTTATTTCAGATCCACACATTCTGCCATGGTATCTTGTTTATTTCAGATTCACACATTCTGCCATGGTATCTTGTTTATTTCAGATCCACACATTCTGCCATGGTATCTTGATTATTTCAGATCCACACATTCTGCCATGGTATCTTGTTTATTTCAGATCCACACATTCGGCCATGGTATCTTGTTTATTTCAGATCCACACATTCTGCCATGGTATCTTGTTTATTTCAGATCCACACATTCTGCCATGGTATCTTGTTTATTTCAGATCCACACATTCTGCCATGGTATCTTGTTTATTTCAGATCCACACATTGTGCCATGGTATCTTGATTATTTCAGATCCACACATTCTGCCATGGTATCATGTTTATTTCAGATCCACACATTCTGCCATGGTATCTTGTTTATTTCTGATCCACACATTCTGCCATGGTATCTTGTTTATTTCAGATCCACACATTCTGCCATGGTATCTTGTTTATTTCAGATCCACACATTCTGCCATGGTATCTTGTTTATTTCTGATCCACACATTCTGCCATGTTATCTTGTTTATTTCAGATCCACACATTCTGCCATGGTATCATGTTTATTTCAGATCCACACATTCTGCCATGGTATCTTGTTTATTTCACATCCACACATTCTGCCACGGTATCTTGTTTATTTCAGATTCACACATTCTGCCATGGTATCATGTTTATTTCAGATCCACACATTCTGCCATGGTATCTTGTTTATTTCAGATCCACACATTCTGCCATGATATCTTGTTTCTTTCAGATCCACACATTCTGCCATGGCATCTTGTTTCTTTCAGATCCACACATTCTGCCATGGTATCTTGCTTATTTTAGATTCACACATTCTGCCATGGTACCTTGTTTATTTCAGATCCACACATGCTGCAATGATATCTTGTTTATTTCAGATCCACACATTCTGCCATGGTATCTTGCTTATTTTAGATTCACACATTCTGCCATGGTACCTTGTTTATTTCAGATCCACACATTCTGCCATGGTATCTTGTTTCTTTCAGATCCACACATTCTGCCATGGTATATTGTTTATTTCAGATCCACACATTCTGCCATGGTATCTTGTTTATTTCAGATCCACACATTCTGCCATGGTATATTGTTTATTTCAGATCCACACATTCTGCCATGGTATCTTGTTTATTTCAGATCCACACATTCTGCCATGGTATATTGTTTATTTCAGATCCACACATTCTGCCATCGTATCTTGTTTATTTCAGATCCACACATTCTGCCATGGTATATTGTTTATTTCAGATCCACACATTCTGCCATGGTATATAGTTTATTTCAGATCCACACATTCTGCCATGGTATATTGTTTATTTCAGATCCACACATTCTGCCATGGTATCTTGTTTATTTCAGATCCACACATTCTGCCATGGTATATTGTTTATTTCAGATCCACACATTCTGCCATGGTATATTGTTTATTTCAGATCCACACATTCTGCCATGGTATATTGTTTATTTCAGATCCACACATTCTGCCATGGTATATTGTTTATTTCAGATCCACACATTCTGCCATGGTATATTGTTTATTTCAGATCCACACATTCTGCCATGGTATATTGTTTATTTCAGATCCACACATTCTGCCATGGTATCTTGTTTATTTCAGATCCACACATTCTGCCATGGCATATTGTTTATTTCAGATCCACACATTCTGCCATGGTATATTGTTTATTTCAGATCCACACATTCTGCCATGGTATATTGTTTATTTCAGATCCACACATTCTGCCGTGGTATCTTGTTTATTTCAGATCCACACATTCTGCCATGGTATATTGTTTATTTCAGATCCACACATTCTGCCATGGTATCTTGTTTATTTCAGATCCACACATTCTGCCATGGTATATTGTTTATTTCAGATCCACACATTCTGCCATGGTATCTTGTTTATTTCAGATCCACACATTCTGCCATGGTATATTGTTTATTTCAGATCCACACATTCTGCCATGGTATCTTGTTTATTTCAGATCCACACATTCTGCCATGGTATATTGTTTATTTCAGATCCACACATTCTGCCATGGTATCTTGTTTATTTGAGATCCACACATTCTGCCATGATATCTTGTTTATTTCAGATCCACACATTCTGCCATGGTATCTTGTTTATTTCAGATCCACACATTCTGCCATGGTATATTGTTTATTTCAGATCCACACATTCTGCCATGGTATATTGTTTATTTGAGATCCACACATTCTGCCATGGTATCTTGTTTATTTCAGATCCACACATTCTGCCAAGGTATCTTGTTTATTTCAGATTCACACATTCTGCGATCTTACATTGTTTATTTCAGATCCACACATTCTGCCATGGTATCTTGTTTATTTCAGATCCACACATTCTGCCATGATATCTTGTTTATTTCAGATCCACACATTCTGCCATGATATCTTGTTTATTTCAGATCCACACATTCTGCCATGGTATCTTGTTTATTTCAGATCCACACATTCTGCCATGGTATCTTGTTTATTTCAGATCCACACATTCTGCCATGGTATCTTGTTTATTTCAGATCCACACATTCGGCCTTGGTATCTTGTTTATTTCAGATCCACACATTCTGCCATGGTATCTTGTTTATTTCAGATCCACACATTCTGCCATGGTATCTTGTTTATTTCAGATCCACACATTCTGCCATGGTATCTTGTTTATTTCAGATCCACACATTCTGCCATGGTATCTTGATTATTTCAGATCCACACATTCTGCCATGGTATCATGTTTATTTCAGATCCACACATTCTGCCATGGTATCTTGTTTATTTCTGATCCACACATTCTGCCATGGTATCTTGTTTATTTCAGATCCACACATTCTGCCATGGTATCTTGTTTATTTCAGATCCACACATTCTGCCATGGTATCTTGTTTATTTCTGATCCACACATTCTGCCATGTTATCTTGCTTATTTCAGATCCACACATTCTGCCATGGTATCATGTTTATTTCAGATCCACACATTCTGCCATGGTATCTTGTTTATTTCACATCCACTCATTCTGCCACGGTATCTTGTTTATTTCAGATTCACACATTCTGCCATGGTATCATGTTTATTTCAGATCCACACATTCTGCCATGGTATCTTGTTTATTTCAGATCCACACATTCTGCCATGATATCTTGTTTCTTTCAGATCCACACATTCTGCCATGGCATCTTGTTTATTTCAGATCCACACATTCTGCCATGATATCTTGTTTATTTCAGATCCACACATTCTGCCATGGTATCTTGCTTATTTTAGATTCACACATTCTGCCATGGTACCTTGTTTTTTTCAGATCCACACATTCTGCCATAGTATCTTGTTTCTTTCAGATCCACACATTCTGCCATGGTATATTGTTTATTTCAGATCCACACATTCTGCCATGGTATCTTGTTTATTTCAGATCCACACATTCTGCCATGGTATATTGTTTATTTCAGATCCACACATTCTGCCATGGTATCTTGTTTATTTCAGATCCACACATTCTGCCATGGTATATTGTTTATTTCAGATCCACACATTCTGCCATGGTATCTTGTTTATTTCAGATCCACACATTCTGCCATGGTATATTGTTTATTTCAGATCCACACATTCTGCCATGGTATCTTGTTTATTTCAGATCCACACATTCTGCCATGGTATATTGTTTATTTCAGATCCACACATTCTGCCATGGTATCTTGTTTATTTCAGATCCACACATTCTGCCATGGTATATTGTTTATTTCAGATCCACACATTCTGCCATGGCATCTTGTTTATTTCAGATCCACACATTCTGCCATGGTATATTGTTTATTTCAGATCCACACATTCTGCCATGGTATCTTGTTTATTTCAGATCCACACATTCTGCCATGGTATATTGTTTATTTCAGATCCACACATTCTGCCATGGTATCTTGTTTATTTCAGATCCACACATTCTGCCATGGTATATTGTTTATTTCAGATCCACACATTCTGCCATGGTATATTGTTTATTTGAGATCCACACATTCTGCCATGGTATCTTGTTTATTTCAGATCCACACATTCTGCCATGGTATATTGTTTATTTCAGATCCACATATTCTGCCATGGTATATTGTTTATTTGAGATCCACACATTCTGCCATGATATCTTGTTTATTTCAGATCCACACATTCTGCCATGGTATATTGTTTATTTCAGATCCACACATTCTGCCATGATATCTTGTTTATTTCAGATCCACACATTCTGCCATGGTATCTTGTTTATTTCAGATCCACACATTCTGCCATGGTATATTGTTTATTTCAGATCCACACATTCTGCCATGGTATCTTGTTTATTTCAGATTCCCACATTCTGCCATTGTACCTTGTTTATTTCAGATCCACACATTCTGCCATGGTATTTGTTTATTTCAGATCCACACATTCTGCCATGGTATCTTGTTTATTTCAGATTCACACATTCTGCCATGGTATCTTGTTTATTTCAGATTCACACATTCTGCCATGGTATCTTGTTTATTTCAGATCCACACATTCTGCCATGGTATCTTGTTTATTTCAGATCCACACATTCTGCCATGGTATCTTGTTTATTTCAGATCCACACATTCGTCCATGATATCTTGTTTATTTCAGATCCACACATTCTGCCATGGTATCTTGTTTATTTCAGATCCACACATTCTGCCATGGTATCTTGTTTATTTCAGATTCCACACATTCTGTCATGATATCTTGTTTATTTCAGATCCACACATTCTGCCATGGTATCTTGTTTATTTCTGATCCACACATTCTGCCATGGTATCTTGTTTATTTCTGATCCACACATTCTGCCATGGTATCTTGTTTATTTCAGATCCACACATTCTGCCATGATATCTTGTTTCTTTCAGAACCACACATTCTGCCATGGTATCATGTTTATTTCAGATCCACACATTCTGCCATGGTATCTTGTTTATTTCAGATCCACACATTCTGCCATGATATCATGTTTCTTTCAGATCCACACATTCTGCCATGGCATCTTGTTTATTTCAGATCCACACATTCTGCCATGATATTTTGTTTATTTCAGATCCACACATTCTGCCATGGTATATTGTTTCTTTCAAATCCACACATTCTGCCATGATATCTTGTTTATTTCAGATCCACACATTCTGCCATGGTACCTTGTTTATTTCAGATCCACACATTCTGCCATGGTATCTTGTTTCTTTCAGATCCACACATTCTGCCATGCTATATTGTTTATTTCAGATCCACACATTCTGCCATGGTATCTTGTTTATTTCAGATCCACACATTCTGCCATGGTATATTGTTTATTTCAGATCCACACATTCTGCCATGGTATATTGTTTATTTCAGATCCACACATTCTGCCATGGTATATTGTTTATTTGAGATCCACACATTCTGCCATGATATCTTGTTTATTTCAGATCCACACATTCTGCCATGGTATATTGTTTATTTGAGATCCACACATTCTGCCATGGTATCTTGTTTATTTCAGATCCACACATTCTGCCATGGTATATTGTTTATTTCAGATCCACACATTCTGCCATGGTATATTGTTTATTTGAGATCCACACATTCTGCCATGATATCTTGTTTATTTCAGATCCACACATTCTGCCATGATATCTTGTTTATTTCAGATCCACAGATTCTGCCATGGTATCTTGTTTATTTCAGATCCACACATTCTGCCATGATATCTTGTTTATTTCAGATCCACACATTCTGCCATGGTATATTGTTTATTTCAGATCCACACATTCTGCCATGATATCTTGTTTATTTCAGATCCACACATTCTGCCATGGTATATTGTTTATTTCAGATCCACACATTCTGCCATGGTATCTTTTTTATTTCAGATCCACACCTTCTGCCATGGTATCTTGTTTATTTCAGATCCACACATTCTGCCATGGTATCTTGTTTATTTCAGATCCACACATTCTGCCATGGTATCTTGTTTATTTCAGATCCACACATTCGGCCATGGTATCTTGTTTATTTCAGATCCACACATTCTGCCATGGTATCTTGTTTATTTCAGATCCACACATTCTGCCATGGTATCCTGTTTATTTCAGATCCACACATTCTGCCATGGTATCTTGTTTATTTCAGATCCACACATTCTGCCATGGTATCATGTTTATTTTCAGATCCACACATTCTGCCATGGTATCTTGTTTATTTCAGATCCACACATTCTGCCATGGTATCTTGTTTATTTCAGATCCACACATTCTGCCATGGTATATTGTTTATTTCAGATCCACACATTCTGCCATGGTATCTTGTTTATTTCAGATCCACACATTCTGCCATGGTATCTTGTTTATTTCAGATCCACACATTCTGCCATGGTATCTTGTTTATTTCAGATTCACACATTCTGCCATCTTACATTGTTTATTTCAGATCCACACATTCTGCCATGGTATCTTGTTTATTTCAGATCCACACATTCTGCCATGGTATCTTGTTTATTTCAGATCCACACATTCTGCCATGGTATCTTGTTTATTTCAGATCCACACATTCGGCCATGGTATCTTGTTTATTTCAGATCCACACATTCTGCCATGGTATCTTGTTTATTTCAGATCCACACATTCTGCCATGGTATCTTGTTTATTTCAGATCCACACATTCTGCCATGATATCTTGTTTATTTCAGATCCACACATTCTGCCATGATATCTTGTTTATTTCAGATCCACACATTCTGCCATGGTATCTTGTTTATTTCAGATCCACACATTCTGCCATGGTATCTTGTTTATTTCAGATCCACACATTCTGCCATGGTATCTTGTTTATTTCAGATCCACACATTCGGCCTTGGTATCTTGTTTATTTCAGATCCACACATTCTGCCATGGTATCTTGTTTATTTCAGATCCACACATTCTGCCATGGTATCTTGTTTATTTCAGATCCACACATTCTGCCATGGTATCTTGTTTATTTCAGATCCACACATTCTGCCATGGTATCTTGATTATTTCAGATCCACACATTCTGCCATGGTATCATGTTTATTTCAGATCCACACATTCTGCCATGGTATCTTGTTTATTTCTGATCCACACATTCTGCCATGGTATCTTGTTTATTTCAGATCCACACATTCTGCCATGGTATCTTGTTTATTTCAGATCCACACATTCTGCCATGGTATCTTGTTTATTTCTGATCCACACATTCTGCCATGTTATCTTGCTTATTTCAGATCCACACATTCTGCCATGGTATCATGTTTATTTCAGATCCACACATTCTGCCATGGTATCTTGTTTATTTCACATCCACTCATTCTGCCACGGTATCTTGTTTATTTCAGATTCACACATTCTGCCATGGTATCATGTTTATTTCAGATCCACACATTCTGCCATGGTATCTTGTTTATTTCAGATCCACACATTCTGCCATGATATCTTGTTTCTTTCAGATCCACACATTCTGCCATGGCATCTTGTTTATTTCAGATCCACACATTCTGCCATGATATCTTGTTTATTTCAGATCCACACATTCTGCCATGGTATCTTGCTTATTTTAGATTCACACATTCTGCCATGGTACCTTGTTTTTTTCAGATCCACACATTCTGCCATAGTATCTTGTTTCTTTCAGATCCACACATTCTGCCATGGTATATTGTTTATTTCAGATCCACACATTCTGCCATGGTATCTTGTTTATTTCAGATCCACACATTCTGCCATGGTATATTGTTTATTTCAGATCCACACATTCTGCCATGGTATCTTGTTTATTTCAGATCCACACATTCTGCCATGGTATATTGTTTATTTCAGATCCACACATTCTGCCATGGTATCTTGTTTATTTCAGATCCACACATTCTGCCATGGTATATTGTTTATTTCAGATCCACACATTCTGCCATGGTATCTTGTTTATTTCAGATCCACACATTCTGCCATGGTATATTGTTTATTTCAGATCCACACATTCTGCCATGGTATCTTGTTTATTTCAGATCCACACATTCTGCCATGGTATATTGTTTATTTCAGATCCACACATTCTGCCATGGCATCTTGTTTATTTCAGATCCACACATTCTGCCATGGTATATTGTTTATTTCAGATCCACACATTCTGCCATGGTATCTTGTTTATTTCAGATCCACACATTCTGCCATGGTATATTGTTTATTTCAGATCCACACATTCTGCCATGGTATCTTGTTTATTTCAGATCCACACATTCTGCCATGGTATATTGTTTATTTCAGATCCACACATTCTGCCATGGTATATTGTTTATTTGAGATCCACACATTCTGCCATGGTATCTTGTTTATTTCAGATCCACACATTCTGCCATGGTATATTGTTTATTTCAGATCCACATATTCTGCCATGGTATATTGTTTATTTGAGATCCACACATTCTGCCATGATATCTTGTTTATTTCAGATCCACACATTCTGCCATGGTATATTGTTTATTTCAGATCCACACATTCTGCCATGATATCTTGTTTATTTCAGATCCACACATTCTGCCATGGTATCTTGTTTATTTCAGATCCACACATTCTGCCATGGTATATTGTTTATTTCAGATCCACACATTCTGCCATGGTATCTTGTTTATTTCAGATTCCCACATTCTGCCATTGTACCTTGTTTATTTCAGATCCACACATTCTGCCATGGTATTTGTTTATTTCAGATCCACACATTCTGCCATGGTATCTTGTTTATTTCAGATTCACACATTCTGCCATGGTATCTTGTTTATTTCAGATTCACACATTCTGCCATGGTATCTTGTTTATTTCAGATCCACACATTCTGCCATGGTATCTTGTTTATTTCAGATCCACACATTCTGCCATGGTATCTTGTTTATTTCAGATCCACACATTCGTCCATGATATCTTGTTTATTTCAGATCCACACATTCTGCCATGGTATCTTGTTTATTTCAGATCCACACATTCTGCCATGGTATCTTGTTTATTTCAGATTCCACACATTCTGTCATGATATCTTGTTTATTTCAGATCCACACATTCTGCCATGGTATCTTGTTTATTTCTGATCCACACATTCTGCCATGGTATCTTGTTTATTTCTGATCCACACATTCTGCCATGGTATCTTGTTTATTTCAGATCCACACATTCTGCCATGATATCTTGTTTCTTTCAGAACCACACATTCTGCCATGGTATCATGTTTATTTCAGATCCACACATTCTGCCATGGTATCTTGTTTATTTCAGATCCACACATTCTGCCATGATATCATGTTTCTTTCAGATCCACACATTCTGCCATGGCATCTTGTTTATTTCAGATCCACACATTCTGCCATGATATTTTGTTTATTTCAGATCCACACATTCTGCCATGGTATATTGTTTCTTTCAAATCCACACATTCTGCCATGATATCTTGTTTATTTCAGATCCACACATTCTGCCATGGTACCTTGTTTATTTCAGATCCACACATTCTGCCATGGTATCTTGTTTCTTTCAGATCCACACATTCTGCCATGCTATATTGTTTATTTCAGATCCACACATTCTGCCATGGTATCTTGTTTATTTCAGATCCACACATTCTGCCATGGTATATTGTTTATTTCAGATCCACACATTCTGCCATGGTATATTGTTTATTTCAGATCCACACATTCTGCCATGGTATATTGTTTATTTGAGATCCACACATTCTGCCATGATATCTTGTTTATTTCAGATCCACACATTCTGCCATGGTATATTGTTTATTTGAGATCCACACATTCTGCCATGGTATCTTGTTTATTTCAGATCCACACATTCTGCCATGGTATATTGTTTATTTCAGATCCACACATTCTGCCATGGTATATTGTTTATTTGAGATCCACACATTCTGCCATGATATCTTGTTTATTTCAGATCCACACATTCTGCCATGATATCTTGTTTATTTCAGATCCACAGATTCTGCCATGGTATCTTGTTTATTTCAGATCCACACATTCTGCCATGATATCTTGTTTATTTCAGATCCACACATTCTGCCATGGTATATTGTTTATTTCAGATCCACACATTCTGCCATGATATCTTGTTTATTTCAGATCCACACATTCTGCCATGGTATATTGTTTATTTCAGATCCACACATTCTGCCATGGTATCTTTTTTATTTCAGATCCACACCTTCTGCCATGGTATCTTGTTTATTTCAGATCCACACATTCTGCCATGGTATCTTGTTTATTTCAGATCCACACATTCTGCCATGGTATCTTGTTTATTTCAGATCCACACATTCGGCCATGGTATCTTGTTTATTTCAGATCCACACATTCTGCCATGGTATCTTGTTTATTTCAGATCCACACATTCTGCCATGGTATCCTGTTTATTTCAGATCCACACATTCTGCCATGGTATCTTGTTTATTTCAGATCCACACATTCTGCCATGGTATCATGTTTATTTTCAGATCCACACATTCTGCCATGGTATCTTGTTTATTTCAGATCCACACATTCTGCCATGGTATCTTGTTTATTTCAGATCCACACATTCTGCCATGGTATATTGTTTATTTCAGATCCACACATTCTGCCATGGTATCTTGTTTATTTCAGATCCACACATTCTGCCATGGTATCTTGTTTATTTCAGATCCACACATTCTGCCATGGTATCTTGTTTATTTCAGATTCACACATTCTGCCATCTTACATTGTTTATTTCAGATCCACACATTCTGCCATGGTATCTTGTTTATTTCAGATCCACACATTCTGCCATGGTATCTTGTTTATTTCAGATCCACACATTCTGCCATGGTATCTTGTTTATTTCAGATCCACACATTCGGCCATGGTATCTTGTTTATTTCAGATCCACACATTCTGCCATGGTATCTTGTTTATTTCAGATCCACACATTCTGCCATGGTATCTTGTTTATTTCAGATCCACACATTCTGCCATGGTATCTTGTTTATTTCAGATCCACACATTCTGCCATGGTATCTTGATTATTTCAGATCCACACATTCTGCCATGGTATCATGTTTATTTCAGATCCACACATTCTGCCATGGTATCATGTTTATTTCAGATCCACACATTCTGCCATGGTATCTTGTTTATTTCAGATCCACACATTCTGCCATGATATCATGTTTCTTTCAGATCCACACATTCTGCCATGGCATCTTGTTTATTTCAGATCCACACATTCTGCCATGATATTTTGTTTATTTCAGATCCACACATTCTGCCATGGTATATTGTTTCTTTCAAATCCACACATTCTGCCATGATATCTTGTTTATTTCAGATCCACACATTCTGCCATGGTACCTTGTTTATTTCAGATCCACACATTCTGCCATGGTATCTTGTTTCTTTCAGATCCACACATTCTGCCATGCTATATTGTTTATTTCAGATCCACACATTCTGCCATGGTATCTTGTTTATTTCAGATCCACACATTCTGCCATGGTATATTGTTTATTTCAGATCCACACATTCTGCCATGGTATATTGTTTATTTCAGATCCACACATTCTGCCATGGTATATTGTTTATTTGAGATCCACACATTCTGCCATGATATCTTGTTTATTTCAGATCCACACATTCTGCCATGGTATATTGTTTATTTGAGATCCACACATTCTGCCATGGTATCTTGTTTATTTCAGATCCACACATTCTGCCATGGTATATTGTTTATTTCAGATCCACACATTCTGCCATGGTATATTGTTTATTTGAGATCCACACATTCTGCCATGATATCTTGTTTATTTCAGATCCACACATTCTGCCATGATATCTTGTTTATTTCAGATCCACAGATTCTGCCATGGTATCTTGTTTATTTCAGATCCACACATTCTGCCATGATATCTTGTTTATTTCAGATCCACACATTCTGCCATGGTATATTGTTTATTTCAGATCCACACATTCTGCCATGATATCTTGTTTATTTCAGATCCACACATTCTGCCATGGTATCTTTTTTATTTCAGATCCACACCTTCTGCCATGGTATCTTGTTTATTTCAGATCCACACATTCTGCCATGGTATCTTGTTTATTTCAGATCCACACATTCTGCCATGGTATCTTGTTTATTTCAGATCCACACATTCGGCCATGGTATCTTGTTTATTTCAGATTCCACACATTCTGTCATGATATCTTGTTTATTTCAGATCCACACATTCTGCCATGGTATCTTGTTTATTTCTGATCCACACATTCTGCCATGGTATCTTGTTTATTTCTGATCCACACATTCTGCCATGGTATCTTGTTTATTTCAGATCCACACATTCTGCCATGATATCTTGTTTCTTTCAGAACCACACATTCTGCCATGGTATCATGTTTATTTCAGATCCACACATTCTGCCATGGTATCTTGTTTATTTCAGATCCACACATTCTGCCATGATATCATGTTTCTTTCAGATCCACACATTCTGCCATGGCATCTTGTTTATTTCAGATCCACACATTCTGCCATGATATTTTGTTTATTTCAGATCCACACATTCTGCCATGGTATATTGTTTCTTTCAAATCCACACATTCTGCCATGATATCTTGTTTATTTCAGATCCACACATTCTGCCATGGTACCTTGTTTATTTCAGATCCACACATTCTGCCATGGTATCTTGTTTCTTTCAGATCCACACATTCTGCCATGCTATATTGTTTATTTCAGATCCACACATTCTGCCATGGTATCTTGTTTATTTCAGATCCACACATTCTGCCATGGTATATTGTTTATTTCAGATCCACACATTCTGCCATGGTATATTGTTTATTTCAGATCCACACATTCTGCCATGGTATATTGTTTATTTGAGATCCACACATTCTGCCATGATATCTTGTTTATTTCAGATCCACACATTCTGCCATGGTATATTGTTTATTTGAGATCCACACATTCTGCCATGGTATCTTGTTTATTTCAGATCCACACATTCTGCCATGGTATATTGTTTATTTCAGATCCACACATTCTGCCATGGTATATTGTTTATTTGAGATCCACACATTCTGCCATGATATCTTGTTTATTTCAGATCCACACATTCTGCCATGATATCTTGTTTATTTCAGATCCACAGATTCTGCCATGGTATCTTGTTTATTTCAGATCCACACATTCTGCCATGATATCTTGTTTATTTCAGATCCACACATTCTGCCATGGTATATTGTTTATTTCAGATCCACACATTCTGCCATGATATCTTGTTTATTTCAGATCCACACATTCTGCCATGGTATATTGTTTATTTCAGATCCACACATTCTGCCATGGTATCTTTTTTATTTCAGATCCACACCTTCTGCCATGGTATCTTGTTTATTTCAGATCCACACATTCTGCCATGGTATCTTGTTTATTTCAGATCCACACATTCTGCCATGGTATCTTGTTTATTTCAGATCCACACATTCGGCCATGGTATCTTGTTTATTTCAGATCCACACATTCTGCCATGGTATCTTGTTTATTTCAGATCCACACATTCTGCCATGGTATCCTGTTTATTTCAGATCCACACATTCTGCCATGGTATCTTGTTTATTTCAGATCCACACATTCTGCCATGGTATCATGTTTATTTTCAGATCCACACATTCTGCCATGGTATCTTGTTTATTTCAGATCCACACATTCTGCCATGGTATCTTGTTTATTTCAGATCCACACATTCTGCCATGGTATATTGTTTATTTCAGATCCACACATTCTGCCATGGTATCTTGTTTATTTCAGATCCACACATTCTGCCATGGTATCTTGTTTATTTCAGATCCACACATTCTGCCATGGTATCTTGTTTATTTCAGATTCACACATTCTGCCATCTTACATTGTTTATTTCAGATCCACACATTCTGCCATGGTATCTTGTTTATTTCAGATCCACACATTCTGCCATGGTATCTTGTTTATTTCAGATCCACACATTCTGCCATGGTATCTTGTTTATTTCAGATCCACACATTCGGCCATGGTATCTTGTTTATTTCAGATCCACACATTCTGCCATGGTATCTTGTTTATTTCAGATCCACACATTCTGCCATGGTATCTTGTTTATTTCAGATCCACACATTCTGCCATGGTATCTTGTTTATTTCAGATCCACACATTCTGCCATGGTATCTTGATTATTTCAGATCCACACATTCTGCCATGGTATCATGTTTATTTCAGATCCACACATTCTGCCATGGTATCATGTTTATTTCAGATCCACACATTCTGCCATGGTATCTTGTTTATTTCAGATCCACACATTCTGCCATGATATCATGTTTCTTTCAGATCCACACATTCTGCCATGGCATCTTGTTTATTTCAGATCCACACATTCTGCCATGATATTTTGTTTATTTCAGATCCACACATTCTGCCATGGTATATTGTTTCTTTCAAATCCACACATTCTGCCATGATATCTTGTTTATTTCAGATCCACACATTCTGCCATGGTACCTTGTTTATTTCAGATCCACACATTCTGCCATGGTATCTTGTTTCTTTCAGATCCACACATTCTGCCATGCTATATTGTTTATTTCAGATCCACACATTCTGCCATGGTATCTTGTTTATTTCAGATCCACACATTCTGCCATGGTATATTGTTTATTTCAGATCCACACATTCTGCCATGGTATATTGTTTATTTCAGATCCACACATTCTGCCATGGTATATTGTTTATTTGAGATCCACACATTCTGCCATGATATCTTGTTTATTTCAGATCCACACATTCTGCCATGGTATATTGTTTATTTGAGATCCACACATTCTGCCATGGTATCTTGTTTATTTCAGATCCACACATTCTGCCATGGTATATTGTTTATTTCAGATCCACACATTCTGCCATGGTATATTGTTTATTTGAGATCCACACATTCTGCCATGATATCTTGTTTATTTCAGATCCACACATTCTGCCATGATATCTTGTTTATTTCAGATCCACAGATTCTGCCATGGTATCTTGTTTATTTCAGATCCACACATTCTGCCATGATATCTTGTTTATTTCAGATCCACACATTCTGCCATGGTATATTGTTTATTTCAGATCCACACATTCTGCCATGATATCTTGTTTATTTCAGATCCACACATTCTGCCATGGTATATTGTTTATTTCAGATCCACACATTCTGCCATGGTATCTTTTTTATTTCAGATCCACACCTTCTGCCATGGTATCTTGTTTATTTCAGATCCACACATTCTGCCATGGTATCTTGTTTATTTCAGATCCACACATTCTGCCATGGTATCTTGTTTATTTCAGATCCACACATTCGGCCATGGTATCTTGTTTATTTCAGATCCACACATTCTGCCATGGTATCTTGTTTATTTCAGATCCACACATTCTGCCATGGTATCCTGTTTATTTCAGATCCACACATTCTGCCATGGTATCTTGTTTATTTCAGATCCACACATTCTGCCATGGTATCATGTTTATTTTCAGATCCACACATTCTGCCATGGTATCTTGTTTATTTCAGATCCACACATTCTGCCATGGTATCTTGTTTATTTCAGATCCACACATTCTGCCATGGTATATTGTTTATTTCAGATCCACACATTCTGCCATGGTATCTTGTTTATTTCAGATCCACACATTCTGCCATGGTATCTTGTTTATTTCAGATCCACACATTCTGCCATGGTATCTTGTTTATTTCAGATTCACACATTCTGCCATCTTACATTGTTTATTTCAGATCCACACATTCTGCCATGGTATCTTGTTTATTTCAGATCCACACATTCTGCCATGGTATCTTGTTTATTTCAGATCCACACATTCTGCCATGGTATCTTGTTTATTTCAGATCCACACATTCGGCCATGGTATCTTGTTTATTTCAGATCCACACATTCTGCCATGGTATCTTGTTTATTTCAGATCCACACATTCTGCCATGGTATCTTGTTTATTTCAGATCCACACATTCTGCCATGGTATCTTGTTTATTTCAGATCCACACATTCTGCCATGGTATCTTGATTATTTCAGATCCACACATTCTGCCATGGTATCATGTTTATTTCAGATCCACACATTCTGCCATGGTATCTTGTTTATTTCTGATCCACACATTCTGCCATGGTATCTTGTTTATTTCAGATCCACACATTCTGCCATGGTATCTTGTTTATTTCAGATCCACACATTCTGCCATGGTATCTTGTTTATTTCTGATCCACACATTCTGCCATGTTATCTTGTTTATTTCAGATCCACACATTCTGCCATGGTATCATGTTTATTTCAGATCCACACATTCTGCCATGGTATCTTGTTTATTTCACATCCACACATTCTGCCACGGTATCTTGTTTATTTCAGATTCACACATTCTGCCATGGTATCATGTTTATTTCTGATCCACACATTCTGCCATGGTATCATGTTTATTTCAGATTCACACATTCTGCCATGGTATCTTGTTTATTTCAGATCCACACATTCTTCCATGGTATCTTGTTTATTTCAGATCCACACATTCTGCCATGGTATCTTGTTTATTTCAGATCCACACATGCTGCCATGATATCTTGTTTATTTCAGATCCACACATTCTGCCATGGTATATTGTTTATTTCAGATCCACACATTCTGCCATGGTATCTTGGTTATTTCAGATCCACACATTCTGCCATGGTATCTTGTTTATTTCAGATCCACACATTCTGCCATGGTATATTGTTTATTTCAGATCCACACATTCTGCCATGGTATCTTGTTTATTTCAGATCCACACATTCTGCCATGGTATCTTGTTTATTTCAGATCCACACATTCTGCCATGATATCTTGTTTATTTCAGATCCACACATTCTGCCATGGTATCTTGTTTATTTCAGATCCACACATTCTGCCATGGTATCTTGTTTATTTCAGATCCACACATTCTGCCATGGTATCATGTTTATTTTCAGATCCACACATTCTGCCATGGTATCTTGTTTATTTCAGATCCACACATTCTGCCATGGTATCTTGTTTATTTCAGATCCACACATTCTGCCATGGTATCTTGTTTATTTCAGATCCACACATTCTGCCATGGTATCTTGTTTATTTCAGATCCACACATTCTGCCATGGTATCTTGTTTATTTCAGATCCACACATTCTGCCATGGTATCTTGTTTATTTCAGATCCACACATTCTGCCATGGTATCTTGTTTATTTCAGATCCACACATTCTGCCATGGTATCATGTTTATTTTCAGATCCACACATTCTGCCATGGTATTTGTTTATTTCAGATCCACACATTCTGCCATGGTATCTTGTTTATTTCAGATGCACACATTCTGCCATGGTATCTTGTTTATTTCAGATCCACACATTCTGCCATGGTATCTTGTTTATTTCAGATCCACACATTCTGCCATGGTATCTTGTTTATTTCAGATCCACACATTCTGCCATGGTATCTTGTTTATTTCAGATCCACACATTCTGCCATGGTATCTTGTTTATTTCAGATCCACACATTCTGCCATGGTATCATGTTTATTTTCAGATCCACACATTCTGCCATGGTAACTTGTTTATTTCAGATCCACACATTCTGCCATGGTATCTTGTTTATTTCAGATCCACACATTCTGCCATGGTATCTTGTTTATTTCAGATCCACACATTCTGCCATGGTATCTTGTTTATTTCAGATCCACACATTCTGCCATGGTATCTTGTTTATTTCAGATCCACACATTCTGCCATGGTATCATGTTTATTTTCAGATCCACACATTCTGCCATGGTATTTGTTTATTTCAGATCCACACATTCTGCCATGGTATCTTGTTTATTTCAGATGCACACATTCTGCCATGGTATCTTGTTTATTTCAGATCCACACATTATGCCATGGTATCTTGTTTATTTCAGATCCACACATTCTGCCATGGTATCTTGTTTATTTCAGATCCACACATTCTGCCATGGTATCTTGTTTATTTCAGATCCACACATTCTGCCATGGTATCTTGTTTATTTCAGATCCACACATTCTGCCATGGTATCTTGTTTATTTCAGATTCACACATTCTGCCATGATATCTTGTTTATTTCAGATCCACACATTCTGCCATCGTACCTTGTTTATTTCAGATCCACACATTCTGCCATGGTATCTTGTTTATTTCAGATCCACACATTCTGCCATCGTACCTTGTTTATTTCAGATCCACACATTCTGCCATGATATCTTGTTTATTTCAGATCCACTCATTCTGCCATCGTACCTTGTTTATTTCTGATCCACACATTCTGCCATGATATCTTGTTTATTTCAGATCCACACATTCTGCCATGGTATCTTGTTTATTTCAGATTCACAAATTCTGCCATGGTATCTTGTTTATTGCAGATCCACACATTCTGCCATGATAACTTGTTTATTTCAGATTCACACATTCTGCCATGGTATCTTGTTTATTTCAGATCCACACATTCTGCCATGGTATCTTGTTTATTTCATATCCACACATTCTCCCATGGTATCTTGTTTATTTCAGATCCACACATTCTGCCATGGTATCTTGTTTATTTCAGATCCACACATTCTGCCATGATATCTTGTTTATTTCAGATCCACACATTCTGCCATGGTATCTTGTTTATTTCAGATCCACACATTCTGCCATGGTATCTTGTTTATTTCAGATCCACACATTCAGCCATGGTATCATGTTTATTTTCAGATCCACACATTCTGCCATGGTATTTGTTTATTTCAGATCCACACATTCTGCCATGGTATCTTGTTTATTTCAGATGCACACATTCTGCCATGGTATCTTGTTTATTTCAGATCCACACATTCTGCCATGGTATCTTGTTTATTTCAGATCCACACATTCTGCCATGGTATCTTGTTTATTTCAGATCCACACATTCTGCCATGGTATCTTGTTTATTTCAGATCCACACATTCTGCCATGGTATCTTGTTTATTTCAGATCCACACATTCTGCCATGGTATCTTGTTTATTTCAGATCCACACATTCTGCCATGGTATCATGTTTATTTCAGATTCACACATTCTGCCATGGTATCTTGTTTATTTCAGATCCACACATTCTGCCATGGTATCTTGTTTATTTCAGATCCACACATTCTGCCATGGTATCTTTTTTATTTCAGATCCACACCTTCTGCCATGGTATCTTGTTTATTTCAGATCCACACATTCTGCCATGGTATCTTGTTTATTTCAGATCCGCACATTCGGCCATGGTATCTTGTTTATTTCAGATCCACACATTCTGCCATGGTATCTTGTTTATTTCAGATCCACACATTCTGCCATGGTATCCTGTTTATTTCAGATCCACACATTCTGCCATGGTATCTTGTTTATTTCAGATCCACACATTCTGCCATGGTATCTTGTTTATTTCAGATCCACACATTCTGCCATGGTATATTGTTTATTTCAGATCCACACATTCTGCCATGGTATCTTGTTTATTTCAGATCCACACATTCTGCCATGGTATCTTGTTTATTTCAGATCCACACATTCTGCCATGGTATCTTGTTTATTTCAGATTCACACATTCTGCCATCTTACATTGTTTATTTCAGATCCACACATTCTGCCATGGTATCTTGTTTCTTTCAGATCCACACATTCTGCCATGATATCTTGTTTATTTCAGATCCACACATTCTGCCATGGTATCTTGTTTATTTCAGATTCACACATTCTGCCATGGTATCTTGTTTATTTCAGATCCACACATTCTGCCATGGTATCTTGTTTATTTCAGATCCACACATTCTGCCATGGTATCTTGTTTATTTCAGATCCACACATTCGGCCATGGTATCTTGTTTATTTCAGATCCACACATTCTGCCATGGTATCTTGTTTATTTCAGATCCACACATTCTGCCATGGTATCTTGTTTATTTCAGATCCACACATTCTGCCATGGTATCTTGTTTATTTCAGATCCACACATTGTGCCATGGTATCTTGATTATTTCAGATCCACACATTCTGCCATGGTATCATGTTTATTTCAGATCCACACATTCTGCCATGGTATCTTGTTTATTTCTGATCCACACATTCTGCCATGGTATCTTGTTTATTTCAGATCCACACATTCTGCCATGGTATCTTGTTTATTTCAGATCCACACATTCTGCCATGGTATCTTGTTTATTTCTGATCCACACATTCTGCCATGTTATCTTGTTTATTTCAGATCCACACATTCTGCCATGGTATCATGTTTATTTCAGATCCACACATTCTGCCATGGTATCTTGTTTATTTCACATCCACACATTCTGCCACGGTATCTTGTTTATTTCAGATTCACACATTCTGCCATGGTATCATGTTTATTTCAGATCCACACATTCTGCCATGGTATCTTGTTTATTTCAGATCCACACATTCTGCCATGATATCCTGTTTCTTTCAGATCCACACATTCTGCCATGGCATCTTGTTTCTTTCAGATCCACACATTCTGCCATGGTATCTTGCTTATTTTAGATTCACACATTCTGCCATGGTACCTTGTTTATTTCAGATCCACACATGCTGCAATGATATCTTGTTTATTTCAGATCCACACATTCTGCCATGGTATCTTGCTTATTTTAGATTCACACATTCTGCCATGGTACCTTGTTTATTTCAGATCCACACATTCTGCCATGGTATCTTGTTTCTTTCAGATCCACACATTCTGCCATGGTATATTGTTTATTTCAGATCCACACATTCTGCCATGGTATCTTGTTTATTTCAGATCCACACATTCTGCCATGGTATATTGTTTATTTCAGATCCACACATTCTGCCATGGTATCTTGTTTATTTCAGATCCACACATTCTGCCATGGTATATTGTTTATTTCAGATCCACACATTCTGCCATCGTATCTTGTTTATTTCAGATCCACACATTCTGCCATGGTATATTGTTTATTTCAGATCCACACATTCTGCCATGGTATATTGTTTATTTCAGATCCACACATTCTGCCATGGTATATTGTTTATTTCAGATCCACACATTCTGCCATGGTATCTTGTTTATTTCAGATCCACACATTCTGCCATGGTATATTGTTTATTTCAGATCCACACATTCTGCCATGGTATATTGTTTATTTCAGATCCACACATTCTGCCATGGTATATTGTTTATTTCAGATCCACACATTCTGCAATGGTATATTGTTTATTTCAGATCCACACATTCTGCCATGGTATATTGTTTATTTCAGATCCACACATTCTGCCATGGTATATTGTTTATTTCAGATCCACACATTCTGCCATGGTATCTTGTTTATTTCAGATCCACACATTCTGCCATGGCATATTGTTTATTTCAGATCCACACATTCTGCCATGGTATATTGTTTATTTCAGATCCACACATTCTGCCATGGTATATTGTTTATTTCAGATCCACACATTCTGCCGTGGTATCTTGTTTATTTCAGATCCACACATTCTGCCATGGTATATTGTTTATTTCAGATCCACACATTCTGCCATGGTATCTTGTTTATTTCAGATCCACACATTCTGCCATGGTATATTGTTTATTTCAGATCCACACATTCTGCCATGGTATCTTGTTTATTTCAGATCCACACATTCTGCCATGGTATATTGTTTATTTCAGATCCACACATTCTGCCATGGTATCTTGTTTATTTCAGATCCACACATTCTGCCATGGTATATTGTTTATTTCAGATCCACACATTCTGCCATGGTATCTTGTTTATTTGAGATCCACACATTCTGCCATGATATCTTGTTTATTTCAGATCCACACATTCTGCCATGGTATATTGTTTATTTGAGATCCACACATTCTGCCATGGTATCTTGTTTATTTCAGATCCACACATTCTGCCATGGTATATTGTTTATTTCAGATCCACACATTCTGCCATGGTATATTGTTTATTTGAGATCCACACATTCTGCCATGGTATCTTGTTTATTTCAGATCCACACATTCTGCCAAGGTATCTTGTTTATTTCAGATTCACACATTCTGCGATCTTACATTGTTTATTTCAGATCCACACATTCTGCCATGGTATCTTGTTTATTTCAGATCCACACATTCTGCCATGATATCTTGTTTATTTCAGATCCACACATTCTGCCATGATATCTTGTTTATTTCAGATCCACACATTCTGCCATGGTATCTTGTTTATTTCAGATCCACACATTCTGCCATGGTATCTTGTTTATTTCAGATCCACACATTCTGCCATGGTATCTTGTTTATTTCAGATCCACACATTCTGCCATGGTATCTTGTTTATTTCAGATCCACACATTCTGCCATGGTATCTTGTTTATTTCAGATCCACACATTCTGCCATGGTATCTTGTTTATTTCAGATCCACACATTCTGCCATGGTATCTTGTTTATTTCAGATCCACACATTCTGCCATGGTATCATGTTTATTTCAGATTCACACATTCTGCCATGGTATCTTGTTTATTTCAGATCCACACATTCTGCCATGGTATCTTGTTTATTTCAGATCCACACATTCTGCCATGGTATCTTTTTTATTTCAGATCCACACCTTCTGCCATGGTATCTTGTTTATTTCAGATCCACACATTCTGCCATGGTATCTTGTTTATTTCAGATCCGCACATTCGGCCATGGTATCTTGTTTATTTCAGATCCACACATTCTGCCATGGTATCTTGTTTATTTCAGATCCACACATTCTGCCATGGTATCCTGTTTATTTCAGATCCACACATTCTGCCATGGTATCTTGTTTATTTCAGATCCACACATTCTGCCATGGTATCTTGTTTATTTCAGATCCACACATTCTGCCATGGTATATTGTTTATTTCAGATCCACACATTCTGCCATGGTATCTTGTTTATTTCAGATCCACACATTCTGCCATGGTATCTTGTTTATTTCAGATCCACACATTCTGCCATGGTATCTTGTTTATTTCAGATTCACACATTCTGCCATCTTACATTGTTTATTTCAGATCCACACATTCTGCCATGGTATCTTGTTTCTTTCAGATCCACACATTCTGCCATGATATCTTGTTTATTTCAGATCCACACATTCTGCCATGGTATCTTGTTTATTTCAGATTCACACATTCTGCCATGGTATCTTGTTTATTTCAGATCCACACATTCTGCCATGGTATCTTGTTTATTTCAGATCCACACATTCTGCCATGGTATCTTGTTTATTTCAGATCCACACATTCGGCCATGGTATCTTGTTTATTTCAGATCCACACATTCTGCCATGGTATCTTGTTTATTTCAGATCCACACATTCTGCCATGGTATCTTGTTTATTTCAGATCCACACATTCTGCCATGGTATCTTGTTTATTTCAGATCCACACATTGTGCCATGGTATCTTGATTATTTCAGATCCACACATTCTGCCATGGTATCATGTTTATTTCAGATCCACACATTCTGCCATGGTATCTTGTTTATTTCTGATCCACACATTCTGCCATGGTATCTTGTTTATTTCAGATCCACACATTCTGCCATGGTATCTTGTTTATTTCAGATCCACACATTCTGCCATGGTATCTTGTTTATTTCTGATCCACACATTCTGCCATGTTATCTTGTTTATTTCAGATCCACACATTCTGCCATGGTATCATGTTTATTTCAGATCCACACATTCTGCCATGGTATCTTGTTTATTTCACATCCACACATTCTGCCACGGTATCTTGTTTATTTCAGATTCACACATTCTGCCATGGTATCATGTTTATTTCAGATCCACACATTCTGCCATGGTATCTTGTTTATTTCAGATCCACACATTCTGCCATGATATCCTGTTTCTTTCAGATCCACACATTCTGCCATGGCATCTTGTTTCTTTCAGATCCACACATTCTGCCATGGTATCTTGCTTATTTTAGATTCACACATTCTGCCATGGTACCTTGTTTATTTCAGATCCACACATGCTGCAATGATATCTTGTTTATTTCAGATCCACACATTCTGCCATGGTATCTTGCTTATTTTAGATTCACACATTCTGCCATGGTACCTTGTTTATTTCAGATCCACACATTCTGCCATGGTATCTTGTTTCTTTCAGATCCACACATTCTGCCATGGTATATTGTTTATTTCAGATCCACACATTCTGCCATGGTATCTTGTTTATTTCAGATCCACACATTCTGCCATGGTATATTGTTTATTTCAGATCCACACATTCTGCCATGGTATCTTGTTTATTTCAGATCCACACATTCTGCCATGGTATATTGTTTATTTCAGATCCACACATTCTGCCATCGTATCTTGTTTATTTCAGATCCACACATTCTGCCATGGTATATTGTTTATTTCAGATCCACACATTCTGCCATGGTATATTGTTTATTTCAGATCCACACATTCTGCCATGGTATATTGTTTATTTCAGATCCACACATTCTGCCATGGTATCTTGTTTATTTCAGATCCACACATTCTGCCATGGTATATTGTTTATTTCAGATCCACACATTCTGCCATGGTATATTGTTTATTTCAGATCCACACATTCTGCCATGGTATATTGTTTATTTCAGATCCACACATTCTGCCATGGTATATTGTTTATTTCAGATCCACACATTCTGCCATGGTATATTGTTTATTTCAGATCCACACATTCTGCCATGGTATATTGTTTATTTCAGATCCACACATTCTGCCATGGTATCTTGTTTATTTCAGATCCACACATTCTGCCATGGCATATTGTTTATTTCAGATCCACACATTCTGCCATGGTATATTGTTTATTTCAGATCCACACATTCTGCCATGGTATATTGTTTATTTCAGATCCACACATTCTGCCGTGGTATCTTGTTTATTTCAGATCCACACATTCTGCCATGGTATATTGTTTATTTCAGATCCACACATTCTGCCATGGTATCTTGTTTATTTCAGATCCACACATTCTGCCATGGTATATTGTTTATTTCAGATCCACACATTCTGCCATGGTATCTTGTTTATTTCAGATCCACACATTCTGCCATGGTATATTGTTTATTTCAGATCCACACATTCTGCCATGGTATCTTGTTTATTTCAGATCCACACATTCTGCCATGGTATATTGTTTATTTCAGATCCACACATTCTGCCATGGTATCTTGTTTATTTGAGATCCACACATTCTGCCATGATATCTTGTTTATTTCAGATCCACACATTCTGCCATGGTATATTGTTTATTTGAGATCCACACATTCTGCCATGGTATCTTGTTTATTTCAGATCCACACATTCTGCCATGGTATATTGTTTATTTCAGATCCACACATTCTGCCATGGTATATTGTTTATTTGAGATCCACACATTCTGCCATGGTATCTTGTTTATTTCAGATCCACACATTCTGCCAAGGTATCTTGTTTATTTCAGATTCACACATTCTGCGATCTTACATTGTTTATTTCAGATCCACACATTCTGCCATGGTATCTTGTTTATTTCAGATCCACACATTCTGCCATGATATCTTGTTTATTTCAGATCCACACATTCTGCCATGATATCTTGTTTATTTCAGATCCACACATTCTGCCATGGTATCTTGTTTATTTCAGATCCACACATTCTGCCATGGTATCTTGTTTATTTCAGATCCACACATTCTGCCATGGTATCTTGTTTATTTCAGATCCACACATTCGGCCTTGGTATCTTGTTTATTTCAGATCCACACATTCTGCCATGGTATCTTGTTTATTTCAGATCCACACATTCTGCCATGGTATCTTGTTTATTTCAGATCCACACATTCTGCCATGGTATCTTGTTTATTTCAGATCCACACATTCTGCCATGGTATCTTGATTATTTCAGATCCACACATTCTGCCATGGTATCATGTTTATTTCAGATCCACACATTCTGCCATGGTATCTTGTTTATGTCTGATCCACACATTCTGCCATGGTATCTTGTTTATTTCAGATCCACACATTCTGCCATGGTATCTTGTTTATTTCAGATCCACACATTCTGCCATGGTATCTTGTTTATTTCTGATCCACACATTCTGCCATGTTATCTTGTTTATTTCAGATCCACACATTCTGCCATGGTATCATGTTTATTTCAGATCCACACATTCTGCCATGGTATCTTGTTTATTTCACATCCACACATTCTGCCACGGTATCTTGTTTATTTCAGATTCACACATTCTGCCATGGTATCATGTTTATTTCAGATCCACACATTCTGCCATGGTATCTTGTTTATTTCAGATCCACACATTCTGCCATGATATCTTGTTTCTTTCAGATCCACACATTCTGCCATGGCATCTTGTTTATTTCAGATCCACACATTCTGCCATGATATCTTGTTTATTTCAGATCCACACATTCTGCCATGGTATCTTGCTTATTTTAGATTCACACATTCTGCCATGGTACCTTGTTTTTTTCAGATCCACACATTCTGCCATAGTATCTTGTTTCTTTCAGATCCACACATTCTGCCATGGTATATTGTTTATTTCAGATCCACACATTCTGCCATGGTATCTTGTTTATTTCAGATCCACACATTCTGCCATGGTATATTGTTTATTTCAGATCCACACATTCTGCCATGGTATCTTGTTTATTTCAGATCCACACATTCTGCCATGGTATATTGTTTATTTCAGATCCACACATTCTGCCATGGTATCTTGTTTATTTCAGATCCACACATTCTGCCATGGTATATTGTTTATTTCAGATCCACACATTCTGCCATGGTATCTTGTTTATTTCAGATCCACACATTCTGCCATGGTATATTGTTTATTTCAGATCCACACATTCTGCCATGGTATCTTGTTTATTTCAGATCCACACATTCTGCCATGGTATATTGTTTATTTCAGATCCACACATTCTGCCATGGTATCTTGTTTATTTCAGATCCACACATTCTGCCATGGTATATTGTTTATTTCAGATCCACACATTCTGCCATGGTATCTTGTTTATTTCAGATCCACACATTCTGCCATGGTATATTGTTTATTTCAGATCCACACATTCTGCCATGGTATCTTGTTTATTTCAGATCCACACATTCTGCCATGGTATATTGTTTATTTCAGATCCACACATTCTGCCATGGTATATTGTTTATTTGAGATCCACACATTCTGCCATGGTATCTTGTTTATTTCAGATCCACACATTCTGCCATGGTATATTGTTTATTTCAGATCCACATATTCTGCCATGGTATATTGTTTATTTGAGATCCACACATTCTGCCATGATATCTTGTTTATTTCAGATCCACACATTCTGCCATGGTATATTGTTTATTTCAGATCCACACATTCTGCCATGATATCTTGTTTATTTCAGATCCACACATTCTGCCATGGTATCTTGTTTATTTCAGATCCACACATTCTGCCATGGTATCTTGTTTATTTCAGATCCACACATTCTGCCATGGTATCTTGTTTATTTCAGATTCCCACATTCTGCCATTGTACCTTGTTTATTTCAGATCCACACATTCTGCCATGGTATTTGTTTATTTCAGATCCACACATTCTGCCATGGTATCTTGTTTATTTCAGATTCACACATTCTGCCATGGTATCTTGTTTATTTCAGATTCACACATTCTGCCATGGTATCTTGTTTATTTCAGATCCACACATTCTGCCATGGTATCTTGTTTATTTCAGATCCACACATTCTGCCATGGTATCTTGTTTATTTCAGATCCACACATTCGTCCATGGTATCTTGTTTATTTCAGATCCACACATTCTGCCATGGTATCTTGTTTATTTCAGATCCACACATTCTGCCATGGTATCTTGTTTATTTCAGATTCCACACATTCTGTCATGATATCTTGTTTATTTCAGATCCACACATTCTGCCATGGTATCTTGTTTATTTCTGATCCACACATTCTGCCATGGTATCTTGTTTATTTCTGATCCACACATTCTGCCATGGTATCTTGTTTATTTCAGATCCACACATTCTGCCATGATATCTTGTTTCTTTCAGAACCACACATTCTGCCATGGTATCATGTTTATTTCAGATCCACACATTCTGCCATGGTATCTTGTTTATTTCAGATCCACACATTCTGCCATGATATCATGTTTCTTTCAGATCCACACATTCTGCCATGGCATCTTGTTTATTTCAGATCCACACATTCTGCCATGATATTTTGTTTATTTCAGATCCACACATTCTGCCATGGTATATTGTTTCTTTCAAATCCACACATTCTGCCATGATATCTTGTTTATTTCAGATCCACACATTCTGCCATGGTACCTTGTTTATTTCAGATCCACACATTCTGCCATGGTATCTTGTTTCTTTCAGATCCACACATTCTGCCATGCTATATTGTTTATTTCAGATCCACACATTCTGCCATGGTATCTTGTTTATTTCAGATCCACACATTCTGCCATGGTATATTGTGTATTTCAGATCCACACATTCTGCCATGGTATATTGTTTATTTCAGATCCACACATTCTGCCATGGTATATTGTTTATTTGAGATCCACACATTCTGCCATGATATCTTGTTTATTTCAGATCCACACATTCTGCCATGGTATATTGTTTATTTCAGATCCACACATTCTGCCATGGTATCTTGTTTATTTCAGATCCACACATTCTGCCATGGTATATTGTTTATTTCAGATCCACACATTCTGCCATGGTATATTGTTTATTTGAGATCCACACATTCTGCCATGATATCTTGTTTATTTCAGATCCACACATTCTGCCATGATATCTTGTTTATTTCAGATCCACAGATTCTGCCATGGTATCTTGTTTATTTCAGATCCACACATTCTGCCATGATATCTTGTTTATTTCAGATCCACACATTCTGCCATGGTATATTGTTTATTTCAGATCCACACATTCTGCCATGATATCTTGTTTATTTCAGATCCACACATTCTGCCATGGTATATTGTTTATTTCAGATCCACACATTCTGCCATGATATCTTGTTTATTTCAGATCCACACATTCTGCCATGGTATCTTTTTTATTTCAGATCCACACCTTCTGCCATGGTATCTTGTTTATTTCAGATCCACACA
The DNA here is from genome assembly GCF_036365525.1 of Heterodontus francisci. NCBI lineage: Eukaryota > Metazoa > Chordata > Chondrichthyes > Heterodontiformes > Heterodontidae > Heterodontus > Heterodontus francisci. The sequence continues at coordinate 5,643,973 of NC_090401.1, forward strand.
TTCTGCCATGGTATCTTGTTTATTTCAGATCCACACATTCTGCCATGGTATCTTGTTTATTTCAGATCCACACATTCGGCCATGGTATCTTGTTTATTTCAGATCCACACATTCTGCCATGGTATCTTGTTTATTTCAGATCCACACATTCTGCCATGGTATCCTGTTTATTTCAGATCCACACATTCTGCCATGGTATCTTGTTTATTTCAGATCCACACATTCTGCCATGGTATCATGTTTATTTTCAGATCCACACATTCTGCCATGGTATCTTGTTTATTTCAGATCCACACATTCTGCCATGGTATCTTGTTTATTTCAGATCCACACATTCTGCCATGGTATATTGTTTATTTCAGATCCACACATTCTGCCATGGTATCTTGTTTATTTCAGATCCACACATTCTGCCATGGTATCTTGTTTATTTCAGATCCACACATTCTGCCATGGTATCTTGTTTATTTCAGATTCACACATTCTGCCATCTTACATTGTTTATTTCAGATCCACACATTCTGCCATGGTATCTTGTTTATTTCAGATCCACACATTCTGCCGTGGTATCTTGTTTATTTCAGATCCACACATTCTGCCATGGTATATTGTTTATTTCAGATCCACACATTCTGCCATGGTATCTTGTTTATTTCAGATCCACACATTCTGCCATGGTATATTGTTTATTTCAGATCCACACATTCTGCCATGGTATCTTGTTTATTTCAGATCCACACATTCTGCCATGGTATATTGTTTATTTCAGATCCACACATTCTGCCATGGTATCTTGTTTATTTCAGATCCACACATTCTGCCATGGTATATTGTTTATTTCAGATCCACACATTCTGCCATGGTATCTTGTTTATTTGAGATCCACACATTCTGCCATGATATCTTGTTTATTTCAGATCCACACATTCTGCCATGGTATATTGTTTATTTGAGATCCACACATTCTGCCATGGTATCTTGTTTATTTCAGATCCACACATTCTGCCATGGTATATTGTTTATTTCAGATCCACACATTCTGCCATGGTATATTGTTTATTTGAGATCCACACATTCTGCCATGGTATCTTGTTTATTTCAGATCCACACATTCTGCCAAGGTATCTTGTTTATTTCAGATTCACACATTCTGCGATCTTACATTGTTTATTTCAGATCCACACATTCTGCCATGGTATCTTGTTTATTTCAGATCCACACATTCTGCCATGATATCTTGTTTATTTCAGATCCACACATTCTGCCATGATATCTTGTTTATTTCAGATCCACACATTCTGCCATGGTATCTTGTTTATTTCAGATCCACACATTCTGCCATGGTATCTTGTTTATTTCAGATCCACACATTCTGCCATGGTATCTTGTTTATTTCAGATCCACACATTCGGCCTTGGTATCTTGTTTATTTCAGATCCACACATTCTGCCATGGTATCTTGTTTATTTCAGATCCACACATTCTGCCATGGTATCTTGTTTATTTCAGATCCACACATTCTGCCATGGTATCTTGTTTATTTCAGATCCACACATTCTGCCATGGTATCTTGATTATTTCAGATCCACACATTCTGCCATGGTATCATGTTTATTTCAGATCCACACATTCTGCCATGGTATCTTGTTTATGTCTGATCCACACATTCTGCCATGGTATCTTGTTTATTTCAGATCCACACATTCTGCCATGGTATCTTGTTTATTTCAGATCCACACATTCTGCCATGGTATCTTGTTTATTTCTGATCCACACATTCTGCCATGTTATCTTGTTTATTTCAGATCCACACATTCTGCCATGGTATCATGTTTATTTCAGATCCACACATTCTGCCATGGTATCTTGTTTATTTCACATCCACACATTCTGCCACGGTATCTTGTTTATTTCAGATTCACACATTCTGCCATGGTATCATGTTTATTTCAGATCCACACATTCTGCCATGGTATCTTGTTTATTTCAGATCCACACATTCTGCCATGATATCTTGTTTCTTTCAGATCCACACATTCTGCCATGGCATCTTGTTTATTTCAGATCCACACATTCTGCCATGATATCTTGTTTATTTCAGATCCACACATTCTGCCATGGTATCTTGCTTATTTTAGATTCACACATTCTGCCATGGTACCTTGTTTTTTTCAGATCCACACATTCTGCCATAGTATCTTGTTTCTTTCAGATCCACACATTCTGCCATGGTATATTGTTTATTTCAGATCCACACATTCTGCCATGGTATCTTGTTTATTTCAGATCCACACATTCTGCCATGGTATATTGTTTATTTCAGATCCACACATTCTGCCATGGTATCTTGTTTATTTCAGATCCACACATTCTGCCATGGTATATTGTTTATTTCAGATCCACACATTCTGCCATGGTATCTTGTTTATTTCAGATCCACACATTCTGCCATGGTATATTGTTTATTTCAGATCCACACATTCTGCCATGGTATCTTGTTTATTTCAGATCCACACATTCTGCCATGGTATATTGTTTATTTCAGATCCACACATTCTGCCATGGTATCTTGTTTATTTCAGATCCACACATTCTGCCATGGTATATTGTTTATTTCAGATCCACACATTCTGCCATGGTATCTTGTTTATTTCAGATCCACACATTCTGCCATGGTATATTGTTTATTTCAGATCCACACATTCTGCCATGGTATCTTGTTTATTTCAGATCCACACATTCTGCCATGGTATATTGTTTATTTCAGATCCACACATTCTGCCATGGTATCTTGTTTATTTCAGATCCACACATTCTGCCATGGTATATTGTTTATTTCAGATCCACACATTCTGCCATGGTATATTGTTTATTTGAGATCCACACATTCTGCCATGGTATCTTGTTTATTTCAGATCCACACATTCTGCCATGGTATATTGTTTATTTCAGATCCACATATTCTGCCATGGTATATTGTTTATTTGAGATCCACACATTCTGCCATGATATCTTGTTTATTTCAGATCCACACATTCTGCCATGGTATATTGTTTATTTCAGATCCACACATTCTGCCATGATATCTTGTTTATTTCAGATCCACACATTCTGCCATGGTATCTTGTTTATTTCAGATCCACACATTCTGCCATGGTATCTTGTTTATTTCAGATCCACACATTCTGCCATGGTATCTTGTTTATTTCAGATTCCCACATTCTGCCATTGTACCTTGTTTATTTCAGATCCACACATTCTGCCATGGTATTTGTTTATTTCAGATCCACACATTCTGCCATGGTATCTTGTTTATTTCAGATTCACACATTCTGCCATGGTATCTTGTTTATTTCAGATTCACACATTCTGCCATGGTATCTTGTTTATTTCAGATCCACACATTCTGCCATGGTATCTTGTTTATTTCAGATCCACACATTCTGCCATGGTATCTTGTTTATTTCAGATCCACACATTCGTCCATGGTATCTTGTTTATTTCAGATCCACACATTCTGCCATGGTATCTTGTTTATTTCAGATCCACACATTCTGCCATGGTATCTTGTTTATTTCAGATTCCACACATTCTGTCATGATATCTTGTTTATTTCAGATCCACACATTCTGCCATGGTATCTTGTTTATTTCTGATCCACACATTCTGCCATGGTATCTTGTTTATTTCTGATCCACACATTCTGCCATGGTATCTTGTTTATTTCAGATCCACACATTCTGCCATGATATCTTGTTTCTTTCAGAACCACACATTCTGCCATGGTATCATGTTTATTTCAGATCCACACATTCTGCCATGGTATCTTGTTTATTTCAGATCCACACATTCTGCCATGATATCATGTTTCTTTCAGATCCACACATTCTGCCATGGCATCTTGTTTATTTCAGATCCACACATTCTGCCATGATATTTTGTTTATTTCAGATCCACACATTCTGCCATGGTATATTGTTTCTTTCAAATCCACACATTCTGCCATGATATCTTGTTTATTTCAGATCCACACATTCTGCCATGGTACCTTGTTTATTTCAGATCCACACATTCTGCCATGGTATCTTGTTTCTTTCAGATCCACACATTCTGCCATGCTATATTGTTTATTTCAGATCCACACATTCTGCCATGGTATCTTGTTTATTTCAGATCCACACATTCTGCCATGGTATATTGTGTATTTCAGATCCACACATTCTGCCATGGTATATTGTTTATTTCAGATCCACACATTCTGCCATGGTATATTGTTTATTTGAGATCCACACATTCTGCCATGATATCTTGTTTATTTCAGATCCACACATTCTGCCATGGTATATTGTTTATTTCAGATCCACACATTCTGCCATGGTATCTTGTTTATTTCAGATCCACACATTCTGCCATGGTATATTGTTTATTTCAGATCCACACATTCTGCCATGGTATATTGTTTATTTGAGATCCACACATTCTGCCATGATATCTTGTTTATTTCAGATCCACACATTCTGCCATGATATCTTGTTTATTTCAGATCCACAGATTCTGCCATGGTATCTTGTTTATTTCAGATCCACACATTCTGCCATGATATCTTGTTTATTTCAGATCCACACATTCTGCCATGGTATATTGTTTATTTCAGATCCACACATTCTGCCATGATATCTTGTTTATTTCAGATCCACACATTCTGCCATGGTATATTGTTTATTTCAGATCCACACATTCTGCCATGATATCTTGTTTATTTCAGATCCACACATTCTGCCATGGTATCTTTTTTATTTCAGATCCACACCTTCTGCCATGGTATCTTGTTTATTTCAGATCCACACATTCTGCCATGGTATCTTGTTTATTTCAGATCCACACATTCTGCCATGGTATCTTGTTTATTTCAGATCCACACATTCGGCCATGGTATCTTGTTTATTTCAGATCCACACATTCTGCCATGGTATCTTGTTTATTTCAGATCCACACATTCTGCCATGGTATCCTGTTTATTTCAGATCCACACATTCTGCCATGGTATCTTGTTTATTTCAGATCCACACATTCTGCCATGGTATCATGTTTATTTTCAGATCCACACATTCTGCCATGGTATCTTGTTTATTTCAGATCCACACATTCTGCCATGGTATCTTGTTTATTTCAGATCCACACATTCTGCCATGGTATATTGTTTATTTCAGATCCACACATTCTGCCATGGTATCTTGTTTATTTCAGATCCACACATTCTGCCATGGTATCTTGTTTATTTCAGATCCACACATTCTGCCATGGTATCTTGTTTATTTCAGATTCACACATTCTGCCATCTTACATTGTTTATTTCAGATCCACACATTCTGCCATGGTATCTTGTTTATTTCAGATCCACACATTCTGCCATGGTATCTTGTTTATTTCAGATCCACACATTCTGCCATGGTATCTTGTTTATTTCAGATCCACACATTCGGCCATGGTATCTTGTTTATTTCAGATCCACACATTCTGCCATGGTATCTTGTTTATTTCAGATCCACACATTCTGCCATGGTATCTTGTTTATTTCAGATCCACACATTCTGCCATGGTATCTTGTTTATTTCAGATCCACACATTCTGCCATGGTATCTTGATTATTTCAGATCCACACATTCTGCCATGGTATCATGTTTATTTCAGATCCACACATTCTGCCATGGTATCTTGTTTATTTCTGATCCACACATTCTGCCATGGTATCTTGTTTATTTCAGATCCACACATTCTGCCATGGTATCTTGTTTATTTCAGATCCACACATTCTGCCATGGTATCTTGTTTATTTCTGATCCACACATTCTGCCATGTTATCTTGTTTATTTCAGATCCACACATTCTGCCATGGTATCATGTTTATTTCAGATCCACACATTCTGCCATGGTATCTTGTTTATTTCACATCCACACATTCTGCCACGGTATCTTGTTTATTTCAGATTCACACATTCTGCCATGGTATCATGTTTATTTCTGATCCACACATTCTGCCATGGTATCATGTTTATTTCAGATTCACACATTCTGCCATGGTATCTTGTTTATTTCAGATCCACACATTCTTCCATGGTATATTGTTTATTTCAGATCCACACATTCTGCCATGGTATCTTGTTTATTTCAGATCCACACATGCTGCCATGATATCTTGTTTATTTCAGATCCACACATTCTGCCATGGTATATTGTTTATTTCAGATCCACACATTCTGCCATGGTATCTTGGTTATTTCAGATCCACACATTCTGCCATGGTATCTTGTTTATTTCAGATCCACACATTCTGCCATGGTATATTGTTTATTTCAGATCCACACATTCTGCCATGGTATCTTGTTTATTTCAGATCCACACATTCTGCCATGGTATCTTGTTTATTTCAGATCCACACATTCTGCCATGATATCTTGTTTATTTCAGATCCACACATTCTGCCATGGTATCTTGTTTATTTCAGATCCACACATTCTGCCATGGTATCTTGTTTATTTCAGATCCACACATTCTGCCATGGTATCATGTTTATTTTCAGATCCACACATTCTGCCATGGTATCTTGTTTATTTCAGATCCACACATTCTGCCATGGTATCTTGTTTATTTCAGATCCACACATTCTGCCATGGTATCTTGTTTATTTCAGATCCACACATTCTGCCATGGTATCTTGTTTATTTCAGATCCACACATTCTGCCATGGTATCTTGTTTATTTCAGATCCACACATTCTGCCATGGTATCTTGTTTATTTCAGATCCACACATTCTGCCATGGTATCTTGTTTATTTCAGATCCACACATTCTGCCATGGTATCATGTTTATTTTCAGATCCACACATTCTGCCATGGTATTTGTTTATTTCAGATCCACACATTCTGCCATGGTATCTTGTTTATTTCAGATGCACACATTCTGCCATGGTATCTTGTTTATTTCAGATCCACACATTCTGCCATGGTATCTTGTTTATTTCAGATCCACACATTCTGCCATGGTATCTTGTTTATTTCAGATCCACACATTCTGCCATGGTATCTTGTTTATTTCAGATCCACACATTCTGCCATGGTATCTTGTTTATTTCAGATCCACACATTCTGCCATGGTATCTTGTTTATTTCAGATCCACACATTCTGCCATGGTATCATGTTTATTTTCAGATCCACACATTCTGCCATGGTAACTTGTTTATTTCAGATCCACACATTCTGCCATGGTATCTTGTTTATTTCAGATCCACACATTCTGCCATGGTATCTTGTTTATTTCAGATCCACACATTCTGCCATGGTATCTTGTTTATTTCAGATCCACACATTCTGCCATGGTATCTTGTTTATTTCAGATCCACACATTCTGCCATGGTATCATGTTTATTTTCAGATCCACACATTCTGCCATGGTATTTGTTTATTTCAGATCCACACATTCTGCCATGGTATCTTGTTTATTTCAGATGCACACATTCTGCCATGGTATCTTGTTTATTTCAGATCCACACATTATGCCATGGTATCTTGTTTATTTCAGATCCACACATTCTGCCATGGTATCTTGTTTATTTCAGATCCACACATTCTGCCATGGTATCTTGTTTATTTCAGATCCACACATTCTGCCATGGTATCTTGTTTATTTCAGATCCACACATTCTGCCATGGTATCTTGTTTATTTCAGATTCACACATTCTGCCATGATATCTTGTTTATTTCAGATCCACACATTCTGCCATCGTACCTTGTTTATTTCAGATCCACACATTCTGCCATGGTATCTTGTTTATTTCAGATCCACACATTCTGCCATCGTACCTTGTTTATTTCAGATCCACACATTCTGCCATGATATCTTGTTTATTTCAGATCCACTCATTCTGCCATCGTACCTTGTTTATTTCTGATCCACACATTCTGCCATGATATCTTGTTTATTTCAGATCCACACATTCTGCCATGGTATCTTGTTTATTTCAGATTCACAAATTCTGCCATGGTATCTTGTTTATTGCAGATCCACACATTCTGCCATGATAACTTGTTTATTTCAGATTCACACATTCTGCCATGGTATCTTGTTTATTTCAGATCCACACATTCTGCCATGGTATCTTGTTTATTTCATATCCACACATTCTCCCATGGTATCTTGTTTATTTCAGATCCACACATTCTGCCATGGTATCTTGTTTATTTCAGATCCACACATTCTGCCATGATATCTTGTTTATTTCAGATCCACACATTCTGCCATGGTATCTTGTTTATTTCAGATCCACACATTCTGCCATGGTATCTTGTTTATTTCAGATCCACACATTCTGCCATGGTATCATGTTTATTTTCAGATCCACACATTCTGCCATGGTATCTTGTTTATTTCAGATCCACACATTCTGCCATGGTATCTTGTTTATTTCAGATCCACACATTCTGCCATGGTATCTTGTTTATTTCAGATCCACACATTCTGCCATGGTATCTTGTTTATTTCAGATCCACACATTCTGCCATGGTATCTTGTTTATTTCAGATCCACACATTCTGCCATGGTATCTTGTTTATTTCAGATCCACACATTCTGCCATGGTATCTTGTTTATTTCAGATCCACACATTCTGCCATGGTATCATGTTTATTTTCAGATCCACACATTCTGCCATGGTATTTGTTTATTTCAGATCCACACATTCTGCCATGGTATCATGTTTATTTCTGATCCACACATTCTGCCATGGTATCATGTTTATTTCAGATTCACACATTCTGCCATGGTATCTTGTTTATTTCAGATCCACACATTCTTCCATGGTATCTTGTTTATTTCAGATCCACACATTCTGCCATGGTATCTTGTTTATTTCAGATCCACACATGCTGCCATGATATCTTGTTTATTTCAGATCCACACATTCTGCCATGGTATATTGTTTATTTCAGATCCACACATTCTGCCATGGTATCTTGGTTATTTCAGATCCACACATTCTGCCATGGTATCTTGTTTATTTCAGATCCACACATTCTGCCATGGTATATTGTTTATTTCAGATCCACACATTCTGCCATGGTATCTTGTTTATTTCAGATCCACACATTCTGCCATGGTATCTTGTTTATTTCAGATCCACACATTCTGCCATGATATCTTGTTTATTTCAGATCCACACATTCTGCCATGGTATCTTGTTTATTTCAGATCCACACATTCTGCCATGGTATCTTGTTTATTTCAGATCCACACATTCTGCCATGGTATCATGTTTATTTTCAGATCCACACATTCTGCCATGGTATCTTGTTTATTTCAGATCCACACATTCTGCCATGGTATCTTGTTTATTTCAGATCCACACATTCTGCCATGGTATCTTGTTTATTTCAGATCCACACATTCTGCCATGGTATCTTGTTTATTTCAGATCCACACATTCTGCCATGGTATCTTGTTTATTTCAGATCCACACATTCTGCCATGGTATCTTGTTTATTTCAGATCCACACATTCTGCCATGGTATCTTGTTTATTTCAGATCCACACATTCTGCCATGGTATCATGTTTATTTTCAGATCCACACATTCTGCCATGGTATTTGTTTATTTCAGATCCACACATTCTGCCATGGTATCTTGTTTATTTCAGATGCACACATTCTGCCATGGTATCTTGTTTATTTCAGATCCACACATTCTGCCATGGTATCTTGTTTATTTCAGATCCACACATTCTGCCATGGTATCTTGTTTATTTCAGATCCACACATTCTGCCATGGTATCTTGTTTATTTCAGATCCACACATTCTGCCATGGTATCTTGTTTATTTCAGATCCACACATTCTGCCATGGTATCTTGTTTATTTCAGATCCACACATTCTGCCATGGTATCATGTTTATTTTCAGATCCACACATTCTGCCATGGTAACTTGTTTATTTCAGATCCACACATTCTGCCATGGTATCTTGTTTATTTCAGATCCACACATTCTGCCATGGTATTTGTTTATTTCAGATCCACACATTCTGCCATGGTATTTGTTTATTTCAGATCCACACATTCTGCCATGGTATCTTGTTTATTTCAGATGCACACATTCTGCCATGGTATCTTGTTTATTTCAGATCCACACATTATGCCATGGTATCTTGTTTATTTCAGATCCACACATTCTGCCATGGTATCTTGTTTATTTCAGATCCACACATTCTGCCATGGTATCTTGTTTATTTCAGATCCACACATTCTGCCATGGTATCTTGTTTATTTCAGATCCACACATTCTGCCATGGTATCTTGTTTATTTTCAGATCCACACATTCTGCCATGGTATTTGTTTATTTCAGATCCACACATTCTGCCATGGTATCATGTTTATTTCTGATCCACACATTCTGCCATGGTATCATGTTTATTTCAGATTCACACATTCTGCCATGGTATCTTGTTTATTTCAGATCCACACATTCTTCCATGGTATCTTGTTTATTTCAGATCCACACATTCTGCCATGGTATCTTGTTTATTTCAGATCCACACATGCTGCCATGATATCTTGTTTATTTCAGATCCACACATTCTGCCATGGTATATTGTTTATTTCAGATCCACACATTCTGCCATGGTATCTTGGTTATTTCAGATCCACACATTCTGCCATGGTATCTTGTTTATTTCAGATCCACACATTCTGCCATGGTATATTGTTTATTTCAGATCCACACATTCTGCCATGGTATCTTGTTTATTTCAGATCCACACATTCTGCCATGGTATCTTGTTTATTTCAGATCCACACATTCTGCCATGATATCTTGTTTATTTCAGATCCACACATTCTGCCATGGTATCTTGTTTATTTCAGATCCACACATTCTGCCATGGTATCTTGTTTATTTCAGATCCACACATTCTGCCATGGTATCATGTTTATTTTCAGATCCACACATTCTGCCATGGTATCTTGTTTATTTCAGATCCACACATTCTGCCATGGTATCTTGTTTATTTCAGATCCACACATTCTGCCATGGTATCTTGTTTATTTCAGATCCACACATTCTGCCATGGTATCTTGTTTATTTCAGATCCACACATTCTGCCATGGTATCTTGTTTATTTCAGATCCACACATTCTGCCATGGTATCTTGTTTATTTCAGATCCACACATTCTGCCATGGTATCTTGTTTATTTCAGATCCACACATTCTGCCATGGTATCATGTTTATTTTCAGATCCACACATTCTGCCATGGTATTTGTTTATTTCAGATCCACACATTCTGCCATGGTATCTTGTTTATTTCAGATGCACACATTCTGCCATGGTATCTTGTTTATTTCAGATCCACACATTCTGCCATGGTATCTTGTTTATTTCAGATCCACACATTCTGCCATGGTATCTTGTTTATTTCAGATCCACACATTCTGCCATGGTATCTTGTTTATTTCAGATCCACACATTCTGCCATGGTATCTTGTTTATTTCAGATCCACACATTCTGCCATGGTATCTTGTTTATTTCAGATCCACACATTCTGCCATGGTATCATGTTTATTTTCAGATCCACACATTCTGCCATGGTAACTTGTTTATTTCAGATCCACACATTCTGCCATGGTATCTTGTTTATTTCAGATCCACACATTCTGCCATGGTATTTGTTTATTTCAGATCCACACATTCTGCCATGGTATTTGTTTATTTCAGATCCACACATTCTGCCATGGTATCTTGTTTATTTCAGATGCACACATTCTGCCATGGTATCTTGTTTATTTCAGATCCACACATTATGCCATGGTATCTTGTTTATTTCAGATCCACACATTCTGCCATGGTATCTTGTTTATTTCAGATCCACACATTCTGCCATGGTATCTTGTTTATTTCAGATCCACACATTCTGCCATGGTATCTTGTTTATTTCAGATCCACACATTCTGCCATGGTATCTTGTTTATTTCAGATTCACACATTCTGCCATGATATCTTGTTTATTTCAGATCCACACATTCTGCCATCGTACCTTGTTTATTTCAGATCCACACATTCTGCCATGGTATCTTGTTTATTTCAGATCCACACATTCTGCCATCGTACCTTGTTTATTTCAGATCCACACATTCTGCCATGATATCTTGTTTATTTCAGATCCACTCATTCTGCCATCGTACCTTGTTTATTTCAGATCCACACATTCTGCCATGGTATCTTGTTTATTTCTGATCCACACATTCTGCCATGATATCTTGTTTATTTCAGATCCACACATTCTGCCATGGTATCTTGTTTATTTCAGATTCACAAATTCTGCCATGGTATCTTGTTTATTGCAGATCCACACATTCTGCCATGATAACTTGTTTATTTCAGATTCACACATTCTGCCATGGTATCTTGTTTATTTCAGATCCACACATTCTGCCATGGTATCTTGTTTATTTCATATCCACACATTCTCCCATGGTATCTTGTTTATTTCAGATCCACACATTCTGCCATGGTATCTTGTTTATTTCAGATCCACACATTCTGCCATGATATCTTGTTTATTTCAGATCCATACATTCTGCCATGGTATCTTGTTTATTTCAGATCCACACATTCTGCCATGGTATCTTGTTTATTTCAGATCCACACATTCTGCCATGGTATCATGTTTATTTTCAGATCCACACATTCTGCCATGGTATCTTGTTTATTTCAGATCCACACATTCTGCCATGGTATCTTGTTTATTTCAGATCCACACATTCTGCCATGGTATCTTGTTTATTTCAGATCCACACATTCTGCCATGATATCTTGTTTATTTCAGATCCACACATTCTGCCATGGTATCTTGTTTATTTCAGATCCACACATTCTGCCATGGTATCTTGTTTATTTCAGATGCACACATTCTGCCATGGTATCTTGTTTATTTCAGATCCACACATTCTGCCATGGTATCTTGTTTATTTCAGATCCACACATTCTGCCATGGTATCTTGTTTATTTCAGATCCACACATTCTGCCATGGTATCTTGTTTATTTCAGATCCACACATTCTGCCATGGTATCTTGTTTATTTCAGATCCACACATTCTGCCATGGTATCTTGTTTATTTCAGATCCACACATTCTGCCATGGTATCATGTTTATTTTCAGATCCACACATTCTGCCATGGTATCTTGTTTATTTCAGATCCACACATTCTGCCATGGTATCTTGTTTATTTCAGATCCACACATTCTGCCATGGTATCTTGTTTATTTCAGATCCACACATTCTGCCATGGTATCTTGTTTATTTCAGATCCACACATTCTGCCATGGTATCTTGTTTATTTCAGATCCACACATTCTGCCATGGTATCATGTTTATTTTCAGATCCACACATTCTGCCATGGTATTTGTTTATTTCAGATCCACACATTCTGCCATGGTATCTTGTTTATTTCAGATGCACACATTCTGCCATGGTATCTTGTTTATTTCAGATCCACACATTCTGCCATGGTATCTTGTTTATTTCAGATCCACACATTCTGCCATGGTATCTTGTTTATTTCAGATCCACACATTCTGCCATGGTATCTTGTTTATTTCAGATCCACACATTCTGCCATGGTATCTTGTTTATTTCAGATTCACACATTCTGCCATGATATCTTGTTTATTTCAGATCCACACATTCTGCCATCGTACCTTGTTTATTTCAGATCCACACATTCTGCCATGGTATCTTGTTTATTTCAGATCCACACATTCTGCCATCGTACCTTGTTTATTTCAGATCCACACATTCTGCCATGGTATCTTGTTTATTTCAGATCCACACATTCTGCCATGGTATCTTGTTTATTTCAGATCCACACATTCTGCCATGGTATCTTGTTTATTTCAGATCCACACATTCTGCCATGGTATCTTGTTTATTTCAGATTCACACATTCTGCCATGATATCTTGTTTATTTCAGATCCACACATTCTGCCATCGTACCTTGTTTATTTCAGATCCACACATTCTGCCATGGTATCTTGTTTATTTCAGATCCACACATTCTGCCATCGTACCTTGTTTATTTCAGATCCACACATTCTGCCATGATATCTTGTTTATTTCAGATCCACTCATTCTGCCATCGTACCTTGTTTATTTCTGATCCACACATTCTGCCATGATATCTTGTTTATTTCAGATCCACACATTCTGCCATGGTATCTTGTTTATTTCAGATTCACAAATTCTGCCATGGTATCTTGTTTATTGCAGATCCACACATTCTGCCATGATAACTTGTTTATTTCAGATTCACACATTCTGCCATGGTATCTTGTTTATTTCAGATCCACACATTCTGCCATGGTATCTTGTTTATTTCATATCCACACATTCTCCCATGGTATCTTGTTTATTTCAGATCCACACATTCTGCCATGGTATCTTGTTTATTTCAGATCCACACATTCTGCCATGATATCTTGTTTATTTCAGATCCACACATTCTGCCATGGTATCTTGTTTATTTCAGATCCACACATTCTGCCATGGTATCTTGTTTATTTCAGATCCACACATTCTGCCATGGTATCATGTTTATTTTCAGATCCACACATTCTGCCATGGTATCTTGTTTATCTCAGATCCACACATTCTGCCATGGTATCTTGTTTATTTCAGATCCACACATTCTGCCATGGTATCTTGTTTATTTCAGATCCACACATTCTGCCATGGTATCTTGTTTATTTCAGATCCACACATTCTGCCATGGTATCTTGTTTATTTCAGATCCACACATTCTGCCATGGTATCATGTTTATTTTCAGATCCACACATTCTGCCATGGTATTTGTTTATTTCAGATCCACACATTCTGCCATGGTATCTTGTTTATTTCAGATGCACACATTCTGCCATGGTATCTTGTTTATTTCAGATCCACACATTCTGCCATGGTATATTGTTTATTTCAGATCCACACATTCTGCCATGGTATCTTGTTTATTTCAGATCCACACATTCTGCCATGGTATCTTGTTTATTTCAGATCCACACATTCTGCCATGGTATCTTGTTTATTTCAGATCCACACATTCTGCCATGGTATCTTGTTTATTTCAGATCCACACATTCTGCCATGGTATCATGTTTATTTTCAGATCCACACATTCTGCCATGGTATCTTGTTTATTTCAGATCCACACATTTTGCCATGGTATCTTGTTTATTTCAGATCCACACATTCTGCCATGGTATCTTGTTTATTTCAGATCCACACATTCTGCCATGGTATCTTGTTTATTTCAGATCCACACATTCTGCCATGGTATCTTGTTTATTTCAGATCCACACATTCTGCCATGGTATCTTGTTTATTTCAGATCCACACATTCTGCCATGGTATCATGTTTATTTTCAGATCCACACATTCTGCCATGGTATTTGTTTATTTCAGATCCACACATTCTGCCATGGTATCTTGTTTATTTCAGATGCACACATTCTGCCATGGTATCTTGTTTATTTCAGATCCACACATTCTGCCATGGTATCTTGTTTATTTCAGATCCACACATTCTGCCATGGTATCTTGTTTATTTCAGATCCACACATTCTGCCATGGTATCTTGTTTATTTCAGATCCACACATTCTGCCATGGTATCATGTTTATTTTCAGATCCACACATTCTGCCATGGTATTTGTTTATTTCAGATCCACACATTCTGCCATGGTATCTTGTTTATTTCAGATGCACACATTCTGCCATGGTATCTTGTTTATTTCAGATCCACACATTCTGCCATGGTATCTTGTTTATTTCAGATCCACACATTCTGCCATGGTATCTTGTTTATTTCAGATCCACACATTCTGCCATGGTATCTTGTTTATTTCAGATCCACACATTCTGCCATGGTATCTTGTTTATTTCAGATCCACACATTCTGCCATGGTATCTTGTTTATTTCAGATCCACACATTCTGCCATGGTATCATGTTTATTTTCAGATCCACACATTCTGCCATGGTATCTTGTTTATTTCAGATCCACACATTCTGCCATGGTATCTTGTTTATTTCAGATCCACACATTCTGCCATGGTATCTTGTTTATTTCAGATCCACACATTCTGCCATGGTATCTTGTTTATTTCAGATCCACACATTCTGCCATGGTATCTTGTTTATTTCAGATCCACACATTCTGCCATGGTATCATGTTTATTTTCAGATCCACACATTCTGCCATGGTATTTGTTTATTTCAGATCCACACATTCTGCCATGGTATCTTGTTTATTTCAGATGCACACATTCTGCCATGGTATCTTGTTTATTTCAGATCCACACATTCTGCCATGGTATCTTGTTTATTTCAGATCCACACATTCTGCCATGGTATCTTGTTTATTTCAGATCCACACATTCTGCCATGGTATCTTGTTTATTTCAGATCCACACATTCTGCCATGGTATCTTGTTTATTTCAGATTCACACATTCTGCCATGATATCTTGTTTATTTCAGATCCACACATTCTGCCATCGTACCTTGTTTATTTCAGATCCACACATTCTGCCATGGTATCTTGTTTATTTCAGATCCACACATTCTGCCATCGTACCTTGTTTATTTCAGATCCACACATTCTGCCATGGTATCTTGTTTATTTCAGATCCACACATTCTGCCATGGTATCTTGTTTATTTCAGATCCACACATTCTGCCATGGTATCTTGTTTATTTCAGATCCACACATTCTGCCATGGTATCTTGTTTATTTCAGATTCACACATTCTGCCATGATATCTTGTTTATTTCAGATCCACACATTCTGCCATCGTACCTTGTTTATTTCAGATCCACACATTCTGCCATGGTATCTTGTTTATTTCAGATCCACACATTCTGCCATCGTACCTTGTTTATTTCAGATCCACACATTCTGCCATGATATCTTGTTTATTTCAGATCCACTCATTCTGCCATCGTACCTTGTTTATTTCTGATCCACACATTCTGCCATGGAATCTTGTTTATTTCAGATCCACACATTCTGCCATGGTATCTTGTTTATTTCAGATTCACAAATTCTGCCATGGTATCTTGTTTATTGCAGATCCACACATTCTGCCATGATAACTTGTTTATTTCAGATTCACACATTCTGCCATGGTATCTTGTTTATTTCAGATCCACACATTCTGCCATGGTATCTTGTTTATTTCATATCCACACATTCTCCCATGGTATCTTGTTTATTTCAGATCCACACATTCTGCCATGGTATCTTGTTTATTTCAGATCCACACATTCTGCCATGATATCTTGTTTGTTTCAGATCCACACATTCTGCCATGGTATCTTGTTTATTTCAGATCCACACATTCTGCCATGGTATCTTGTTTATTTCAGATCCACACATTCTGCCATGGTATCATGTTTATTTTCAGATCCACACATTCTGCCATGGTATCTTGTTTATCTCAGATCCACACATTCTGCCATGGTATCTTGTTTATTTCAGATCCACACATTCTGCCATGGTATCTTGTTTATTTCAGATCCACACATTCTGCCATGGTATCTTGTTTATTTCAGATCCACACATTCTGCCATGGTATCTTGTTTATTTCAGATCCACACATTCTGCCATGGTATCATGTTTATTTTCAGATCCACACATTCTGCCATGGTATTTGTTTATTTCAGATCCACACATTCTGCCATGGTATCTTGTTTATTTCAGATGCACACATTCTGCCATGGTATCTTGTTTATTTCAGATCCACACATTCTGCCATGGTATATTGTTTATTTCAGATCCACACATTCTGCCATGGTATCTTGTTTATTTCAGATCCACACATTCTGCCATGGTATCTTGTTTATTTCAGATCCACACATTCTGCCATGGTATCTTGTTTATTTCAGATCCACACATTCTGCCATGGTATCTTGTTTATTTCAGATCCACACATTCTGCCATGGTATCATGTTTATTTTCAGATCCACACATTCTGCCATGGTATCTTGTTTATTTCAGATCCACACATTTTGCCATGGTATCTTGTTTATTTCAGATCCACACATTCTGCCATGGTATCTTGTTTATTTCAGATCCACACATTCTGCCATGGTATCTTGTTTATTTCAGATCCACACATTCTGCCATGGTATCTTGTTTATTTCAGATCCACACATTCTGCCATGGTATCTTGTTTATTTCAGATCCACACATTCTGCCATGGTATCATGTTTATTTTCAGATCCACACATTCTGCCATGGTATTTGTTTATTTCAGATCCACACATTCTGCCATGGTATCTTGTTTATTTCAGATGCACACATTCTGCCATGGTATCTTGTTTATTTCAGATCCACACATTCTGCCATGGTATCTTGTTTATTTCAGATCCACACATTCTGCCATGGTATCTTGTTTATTTCAGATCCACACATTCTGCCATGGTATCTTGTTTATTTCAGATCCACACATTCTGCCATGGTATCTTGTTTATTTCAGATTCACACATTCTGCCATGATATCTTGTTTATTTCAGATCCACACATTCTGCCATCGTACCTTGTTTATTTCAGATCCACACATTCTGCCATGGTATCTTGTTTATTTCAGATCCACACATTCTGCCATCGTACCTTGTTTATTTCAGATCCACACATTCTGCCATGGTATCTTGTTTATTTCAGATCCACACATTCTGCCATGGTATCTTGTTTATTTCAGATCCACACATTCTGCCATGGTATCTTGTTTATTTCAGATCCACACATTCTGCCATGGTATCTTGTTTATTTCAGATTCACACATTCTGCCATGATATCTTGTTTATTTCAGATCCACACATTCTGCCATCGTACCTTGTTTATTTCAGATCCACACATTCTGCCATGGTATCTTGTTTATTTCAGATCCACACATTCTGCCATCGTACCTTGTTTATTTCAGATCCACACATTCTGCCATGATATCTTGTTTATTTCAGATCCACTCATTCTGCCATCGTACCTTGTTTATTTCTGATCCACACATTCTGCCATGATATCTTGTTTATTTCAGATCCACACATTCTGCCATGGTATCTTGTTTATTTCAGATTCACAAATTCTGCCATGGTATCTTGTTTATTGCAGATCCACACATTCTGCCATGATAACTTGTTTATTTCAGATTCACACATTCTGCCATGGTATCTTGTTTATTTCAGATCCACACATTCTGCCATGGTATCTTGTTTATTTCATATCCACACATTCTCCCATGGTATCTTGTTTATTTCAGATCCACACATTCTGCCATGGTATCTTGTTTATTTCAGATCCACACATTCTGCCATGATATCTTGTTTATTTCAGATCCACACATTCTGCCATGGTATCTTGTTTATTTCAGATCCACACATTCTGCCATGGTATCTTGTTTATTTCAGATCCACACATTCTGCCATGGTATCATGTTTATTTTCAGATCCACACATTCTGCCATGGTATCTTGTTTATCTCAGATCCACACATTCTGCCATGGTATCTTGTTTATTTCAGATCCACACATTCTGCCATGGTATCTTGTTTATTTCAGATCCACACATTCTGCCATGGTATCTTGTTTATTTCAGATCCACACATTCTGCCATGGTATCTTGTTTATTTCAGATCCACACATTCTGCCATGGTATCATGTTTATTTTCAGATCCACACATTCTGCCATGGTATTTGTTTATTTCAGATCCACACATTCTGCCATGGTATCTTGTTTATTTCAGATGCACACATTCTGCCATGGTATCTTGTTTATTTCAGATCCACACATTCTGCCATGGTATATTGTTTATTTCAGATCCACACATTCTGCCATGGTATCTTGTTTATTTCAGATCCACACATTCTGCCATGGTATCTTGTTTATTTCAGATCCACACATTCTGCCATGGTATCTTGTTTATTTCAGATCCACACATTCTGCCATGGTATCTTGTTTATTTCAGATCCACACATTCTGCCATGGTATCATGTTTATTTTCAGATCCACACATTCTGCCATGGTATCTTGTTTATTTCAGATCCACACATTTTGCCATGGTATCTTGTTTATTTCAGATCCACACATTCTGCCATGGTATCTTGTTTATTTCAGATCCACACATTCTGCCATGGTATCTTGTTTATTTCAGATTCACACATTCTGCCATGATATCTTGTTTATTTCAGATCCACACATTCTGCCATCGTACCTTGTTTATTTCAGATCCACACATTCTGCCATGGTATCTTGTTTATTTCAGATCCACACATTCTGCCATCGTACCTTGTTTATTTCAGATCCACACATTCTGCCATGATATCTTGTTTATTTCAGATCCACTCATTCTGCCATCGTACCTTGTTTATTTCTGATCCACACATTCTGCCATGATATCTTGTTTATTTCAGATCCACACATTCTGCCATGGTATCTTGTTTATTTCAGATTCACAAATTCTGCCATGGTATCTTGTTTATTGCAGATCCAAACATTCTGCCATGATAACTTGTTTATTTCAGATTCACACATTCTGCCATGGTATCTTGTTTATTTCAGATCCACACATTCTGCCATGGTATCTTGTTTATTTCATATCCACACATTCTCCCATGGTGTCTTGTTTATTTCAGATCCACACATTCTGCCATGGTATCTTGTTTATTTCAGATCCACACATTCTGCCATGACAACTTGTTTATTTCAGATTCACACATTCTGCCATGGTATCTTGTTTATTTCAGATCCACACATTCTCCCATGGTATCTTGTTTATTTCAGATTCACACATTCTGCCATGATATCTTGTTTATTTCAGATCCACACATTCTGCCATGGTATCTTGTTTATTTCAGATCCACACATTCTGCCATGGTATCTTGTTTATTTCAGATCCACACATTCTGCCATGGTATATTGTTTATTTCAGATCCACACATTCTGCCATGATATCTTGTTTATTTCAGATCCACACATTCTGCCATGATATCATGTTTATTTCAGATCCACACATTCTGCCATGGTATCTTGTTTATTTCAGATCCACACATTCTGCCATGGTATATTGTTTATTTCAGATCCACACATTCTGCCATGGTATATTGTTTATTTCAGATCCACACATTCTGCCATGATATCTTGTTTATTTCAGATCCACACATTCTGCCATGGTATATTGTTTATTTCAGATCCACACATTCTGCCATGGTATCTTGTTTATTTCAGATCCACACATTCTGCCATGGTATCTTGTTTATTTCAGATCCACACATTCTGCCATGGTATCTTGTTTATTTCAGATCCACACATTCGGCCATGGTATCTTGTTTATTTCAGATCCACACATTCTGCCATGGTATCTTGTTTATTTCAGATCCACACATTCTGCCATGGTATCCTGTTTATTTCAGATCCACACATTCTGCCATGGTATCTTGTTTATTTCAGATCCACACATTCTGCCATGGTATCTTGTTTATTTCAGATCCACACATTCTGCCATGGTATCATGTTTATTTTCAGATCCACACATTCTGCCATGGTATCTTGTTTATTTCAGATCCACACATTCTGCCATGGTATCTTGTTTATTTCAGATCCACACATTCTGCCATGGTATCTTGTTTATATCAGATCCACACATTCTGCCATGGTATCTTGTTTATTTCAGATCCACACATTCTGCCATGGTATCTTGTTTATTTCAGATCCACACATTCTGCCATGATATCTTGTTTATTTCAGATCCACACATTCTGCCATGGTATCTTGTTTATTTCAGATCCACACATTCTGCCATGGTATATTGTTTATTTCAGATCCACACATTCTGCCATGGTATATTGTTTATTTCAGATCCACACATTCTGCCATGGTATCTTGTTTATTTCAGATCCACACCTTCTGCCATGGTATCTTGTTTATTTCAGATCCACACATTCTGCCATGGTATCTTGTTTATTTCAGATTCACACATTCTGCCATGGTATCTTGTTTATTTCAGATTCACACATTCTGCGATGGTATCCTGTTTATATCAGATCCACACATTCTGCCATGGTATCTTGTTTATTTCAGATTCCCACATTCTGCCATCGTACCTTGTTTATTTCAGATCCACACATTCTGCCATGGTATTTGTTTATTTCAGATCCACACATTCTGCCATGGTATCTTGTTTATTTCAGATTCACACATTCTGCCATCGTACATTGTTTATTTCAGATCCACACATTCTGCCATGGTCTCTTGTTTATTTCAGATCCACACATTCTGCCATGGTATCTTGTTTATTTCAGATCCACACATTCTGCCATGATATCTTGTTTATTTCAGATCCACACATTCTGCCATGGTATCTTGTTTATTTCAGATTCACACATTCTGCCATGATATCTTGTTTATTTCAGATCCACACATTCTGCCATGGTATCTTGTTTATTTCAGATCCACACATTCTGCCATGATATCTTGTTTATTTCAGATCCACACATTCTGCCATGGTATCTTGTTTATTTCAGATCCACACATTCTGCCATGATATCTTGTTTATTTCAGATCCACACATTCTGCCATGGTATCTTGTTTATTTCAGATTCACACATTCTGCCATCGTACATTGTTTATTTCAGATCCACACATTCTGCCATGGTATCTTGTTTATTTCAGATCCACACATTCTGCCATGGTATCTTGTTTATTTCAGATCCACACATTCTGCCATGATATCTTGTTTATTTCAGATCCACACATTCTGCCATGGTATCTTGTTTATTTCAGATCCACACATTCTGCCATGGTATCTTGTTTATTTCAGATCCACACATTCTGCCATGGTATCTTGTTTATTTCAGATTCACACATTCTGCCATGGTATCTTGTTTATTTCAGATCCACACATTCTGCCATGGTATCTTGTTTATTTCAGATCCACACATTCTGCCATGGAATCTTGTTTATTTCAGATCCAGACATTCGTCCATGGTATCTTGTTTATTTCAGATCCACACATTCTGCCATGGTATTTGTTTATTTCAGATCCACACATTCTGCCATGGTATCTTGTTTACTTCAGATTCACACATTCTGCCATCGTACATTGTTTATTTCAGATCCACACATTCTGCCATGGTCTCTTGTTTATTTCAGATCCACACATTCTGCCATGGTATCTTGTTTATTTCAGATCCACACATTCTGCCATGATATCTTGTTTATTTCAGATCCACACATTCTGCCATGGTATCTTGTTTATTTCAGATTCACACATTCTGCCATGATATCTTGTTTATTTCAGATCCACACATTCTGCCATGGTATCTTGTTTATTTCAGATCCACACATTCTGCCATGATATCTTGTTTATTTCAGATCCACACATTCTGCCATGGTATCTTGTTTATTTCAGATCCACACATTCTGCCATGATATCTTGTTTATTTCAGATCCACACATTCTGCCATGGTATCTTGTTTATTTCAGATTCACACATTCTGCCATCGTACATTGTTTATTTCAGATCCACACATTCTGCCATGGTATCTTGTTTATTTCAGTTCCACACATTCTGCCATGGTATCTTGTTTATTTCAGATCCAGACATTCGTCCATGGTATCTTGTTTATTTCAGATCCACACATTCTGCCATGGTATCTTGTTTATTTCAGATCCACACATTCTGCCATGGTATTTGTTTATTTGAGATCCACACATTCTGCCATGGTATCTTGTTTATTTCAGATTCACACATTCTGCCATCGTACATTGTTTATTTCAGATCCACACATTCTGCCATGGTCTCTTGTTTATTTCAGATCCACACATTCTGCCATGGTATCTTGTTTATTTCAGATCCACACATTCTGCCATGATATCTTGTTTATTTCAGATCCACACATTCTGCCATGGTATCTTGTTTATTTCAGATTCACACATTCTGCCATGATATCTTGTTTATTTCAGATCCACACACTCTGCCATGGTATCTTGTTTATTTCAGATCCACACATTCTGCCATGATATCTTGTTTATTTCAGATCCACACATTCTGCCATGGTATCTTGTTTATTTCAGATCCACACATTCTGCCATGATATCTTGTTTATTTCAGATCCACACATTCTGCCATGGTATCTTGTTTATTTCAGATTCACACATTCTGCCATCGTACATTGTTTATTTCAGATCCACACATTCTGCCATGGTATCTTGTTTATTTCAGATCCACACATTCTGCCATGGTATCTTGTTTATTTCAGATCCACACATTCTGCCATGATATCTTGTTTATTTCAGATCCACACATTCTGCCATGGTATCTTGTTTATTTCAGATCCACACATTCTGCCATGGTATCTTGTTTATTTCAGATCCACACATTCTGCCATGGTATCTTGTTTATTTCAGATTCACACATTCTGCCATGGTATCTTGTTTATTTCAGATCCACACATTCTGCCATGGTATCTTGTTTATTTCAGATCCACACATTCTGCCATGGAATCTTGTTTATTTCAGATCCAGACATTCGTCCATGGTATCTTGTTTATTTCAGATCCACACATTCTGCCATGGTATCTTGTTTATTTCAGATCCACACATTCTGCCATGGTATCTTGTTTATTTCAGATCCACACATTCTGCCATGGTATCTTGTTTATTTCAGATCCACACATTCTGCCATGGTATCTTGTTTATTTCAGATCCACACATTCTGCCATGGTATCTTGTTTATTTCAGATCCACACATTCTGCCATGGAATCTTGTTTATTTCAGATCCAGACATTCGTCCATGGTATCTTGTTTATTTCAGATCCACACATTCTGCCATGGTATCTTGTTTATTTCAGATCCACACATTCTGCCATGGAATCTTGTTTATTTCAGATCCAGACATTCGTCCATGGTATCTTGTTTATTTCAGATCCACACATTCTGCCATGGAATCTTGTTTATTTCAGCTCCAGACATTCGTCCATGGTATCTTGTTTATTTCAGATCCACACATTCTGCCATGGTATCTTGTTTATTTCAGATCCACACATTCTGCCATGGTATCTTGTTTATTTCAGATCCACACATTCTGCCATGGTATCTTGTTTATTTCAGATCCACACATTCTGCCATGGTATCTTGTTTATTTCAGATCCACACATTCTGCCATGGTATATTGTTTATTTCAGATCCACACATTCTGCCATGGTATATTGTTTATTTCAGATCCACACATTCTGCCATGATATCTTGTTTATTTCAGATCCACACATTCTGCCATGGTATCTTGTTTATTTCAGATCCACACATTCTGCCATGGTATCTTGTTTATTTCAGATCCACACATTCTGCCATTGTATCTTGTTTATTTCAGATCCACACATTCGGCCATGGTATCTTGTTTATTTCAGATCCACACATTCTGCCATGGTATCTTGTTTATTTCAGATCCACACATTCTGCCATGGTATCCTGTTTATTTCAGATCCACACATTCTGCCATGGTATCTTGTTTATTTCAGATCCACACATTCTGACATGGTATCTTGTTTATTTCAGATCCACACATTCTGCCATGGTATCTTGTTTATTTCAGATCCACACATTCTGCCATGGTATCTTGTTTATATCAGATCCACACATTCTGCCATGGTATCTTGTTTATTTCAGATCCACACATTCTGCCATGGTATCTTGTTTATTTCAGATCCACACATTCTGCCATGATATCTTGTTTATTTCAGATCCACACATTCTGCCATGGTATCTTGTTTATTTCAGATCCACACATTCTGCCATGGTATATTGTTTATATCAGATCCACACATTCTGCCATGGTATATTGTTTATTTCAGATCCACACATTCTGCCATGATATCTTGTTTATTTCAGATCCACACATTCTGCCATGGTATCTTGTTTATTTCAGATCCACACATTCTGCCATGGTATCTTGTTTATTTCAGATCCACACATTCTGCCATTGTATCTTGTTTATTTCAGATCCACACATTCGGCCATGGTATCTTGTTTATTTCAGATCCACACATTCTGCCATGGTATCTTGTTTATTTCAGATCCACACATTCTGCCATGGTATCCTGTTTATTTCAGATCCACACATTCTGCCATGGTATCTTGTTTATTTCAGATCCACACATTCTGCCATGGTATCTTGTTTATTTCAGATCCACACATTCTGCCATGGTATCATGTTTATTTTCAGATCCACACATTCTGCCATGGTATCTTGTTTATTTCAGATCCACACATTCTGCCATGGTATCTTGTTTATTTCAGATCCACACATTCTGACATGGTATCTTGTTTATTTCAGATCCACACATTCTGCCATGGTATCTTGTTTATTTCAGATCCACACATTCTGCCATGGTATCTTGTTTATATCAGATCCACACATTCTGCCATGGTATCTTGTTTATTTCAGATCCACACATTCTGCCATGGTATCTTGTTTATTTCAGATCCACACATTCTGCCATGATATCTTGTTTATTTCAGATCCACACATTCTGCCATGGTATCTTGTTTATTTCAGATCCACACATTCTGCCATGGTATATTGTTTATTTCAGATCCACACATTCTGCCATGGGATATTGTTTATTTCAGATCCACACATTCTGCCATGATGTCTTGTTTATTTCAGATCCACACATTCTGCCATGGTATATTGTTTATTTCAGATCCACACATTCTGCCATGGTATCTTGTTTATTTCTGATCCACACATTCTGCCATGTTATCTTGTTTATTTCAGATCCACACATTCTGCCATGGTATCATGTTTATTTCAGATCCACACATTCTGCCATGGTATCTTGTTTATTTCACATCCACACATTCTGCCACGGTATCTTGTTTATTTCAGATTCACACATTCTGCCATGGTATCATGTTTATTTCTGATCCACACATTCTGCCATGGTATCATGTTTATTTCAGATTCACACATTCTGCCATGGTATCTTGTTTATTTCAGATCCACACATTCTTCCATGGTATCTTGTTTATTTCAGATCCACACATTCTGCCATGGTATCTTGTTTATTTCAGATCCACACATTCTGCCATGATATCTTGTTTATTTCAGATCCACACATTCTGCCATGGTATCTTGTTTATTTCAGATCCACACATTCTGCCATGGTATCTTGTTTATTTCAGATCCACACATTCTGCCATGGTATCTTGTTTATTTCAGATCCACACATTCTGCCATGGTATCTTGTTTATTTCAGATCCACACATTCTGCCATGGTATCTTGTTTATTTCAGATCCACACATTCTGCCATGGTATCTTGTTTATTTCAGATCCACACATTCTGCCATGGAATCTTGTTTATTTCAGATCCAGACATTCGTCCATGGTATCTTGTTTATTTCAGATCCACACATTCTGCCATGGTATCTTGTTTATTTCAGATCCAGACATTCGTCCATGGTATCTTGTTTATTTCACATCCACACATTCTGCCATGGTATCTTGTTTATTTCAGATCCACACATTCTGCCATGGTATCTTGTTTATTTCAGATCCACACATTCTGCCATGGTATCTTGTTTATTTCAGATCCACACATTCTGCCATGGTATCTTGTTTATTTCAGATCCACACATTCTGCCATGGTATCTTGTTTATTTCAGATCCACACATTCTGCCATGGAATCTTGTTTATTTCAGATCCAGACATTCGTCCATGGTATCTTGTTTATTTCAGATCCACACATTCTGCCATGGTATCTTGTTTATTTCAGATCCAGACATTCGTCCATGGTATCTTGTTTATTTCAGATCCACACATTCTGCCATGGTATCTTGTTTATTTCAGATCCACACATTCTGCCATGGAATCTTGTTTATTTCAGATCCAGACATTCGTCCATGGTATCTTGTTTATTTCAGATCCACACATTCTGCCATGGTATCTTGTTTATTTCAGATCCACACATTCTGCCATGGTATCTTGTTTATTTCAGATCCACACATTCTGCCATGGTATCTTGTTTATTTCAGATCCACACATTCTGCCATGGTATCTTGTTTATTTCAGATCCACACATTCTGCCATGGTATATTGTTTATTTCAGATCCACACATTCTGCCATGGTATATTGTTTATTTCAGATCCACACATTCTGCCATGATATCTTGTTTATTTCAGATCCACACATTCTGCCATGGTATCTTGTTTATTTCAGATCCACACATTCTGCCATGGTATCTTGTTTATTTCAGATCCACACATTCTGCCATTGTATCTTGTTTATTTCAGATCCACACATTCGGCCATGGTATCTTGTTTATTTCAGATCCACACATTCTGCCATGGTATCTTGTTTATTTCAGATCCACACATTCTGCCATGGTATCCTGTTTATTTCAGATCCACACATTCTGCCATGGTATCTTGTTTATTTCAGATCCACACATTCTGCCATGGTATCTTGTTTATTTCAGATCCACACATTCTGCCATGGTATCATGTTTATTTTCAGATCCACACATTCTGCCATGGTATCTTGTTTATTTCAGATCCACACATTCTGCCATGGTATCTTGTTTATTTCAGATCCACACATTCTGACATGGTATCTTGTTTATTTCAGATCCACACATTCTGCCATGGTATCTTGTTTATTTCAGATCCACACATTCTGCCATGGTATCTTGTTTATATCAGATCCACACATTCTGCCATGGTATCTTGTTTATTTCAGATCCACACATTCTGCCATGGTATCTTGTTTATTTCAGATCCACACATTCTGCCATGGTATCTTGTTTATTTCAGATCCACACATTCTGCCATGGTATCTTGTTTATTTCAGATCCACACATTCTGCCATGGTATATTGTTTATTTCAGATCCACACATTCTGCCATGGTATCATGTTTATTTCAGATCCACACATTCTGCCATGGTATCTTGTTTATTTCACATCCACACATTCTGCCACGGTATCTTGTTTATTTCAGATTCACACATTCTGCCATGGAATCATGTTTATTTCTGATCCACACATTCTGCCATGGTATCATGTTTATTTCAGATTCACACATTCTGCCATGGTATCTTGTTTATTTCAGATCCACACATTCTTCCATGGTATCTTGTTTATTTCAGATCCACACATTCTTCCATGGTATCTTGTTTATTTCAGATCCACACATTCTGCCATGGTATCTTGTTTATTTCAGATCCACACATTCTGCCATGATATCTTGTTTATTTCAGATCCACACATTCTGCCATGGTATATTGTTTATTTCAGATCCACACATTCTGCCATGGTATCTTGTTTATTTCAGATCCACACATTCTGCAATGGTATCTTGCTTATTTCAGATCCACACATTCGGCCATGGAATCTTGTTTATTTCAGATCCAGACATTCGTCCATGGTATCTTGTTTATTTCAGATCCACACATTCTGCCATGGTATCTTGTTTATTTCAGATCCACACATTCTGCCATGGTATCTTGTTTATTTCAGATCCACACATTCTGCCATGGTATCTTGTTTATTTCAGATCCACACATTCTGCCATGGTATCTTGTTTATTTCAGATCCACACATTCTGCCATGGTATCTTGTTTATTTCAGATCCACACATTCTGCCATGGAATCTTGTTTATTTCAGATCCAGACATTCGTCCATGGTATCTTGTTTATTTCAGATCCACACATTCTGCCATGGTATCTTGTTTATTTCAGATCCACACATTCTGCCATGGAATCTTGTTTATTTCAGATCCAGACATTCGTCCATGGTATCTTGTTTATTTCAGATCCACACATTCTGCCATGGTATCTTGTTTATTTCAGATCCACACATTCTGCCATGGAATCTTGTTTATTTCAGATCCAGACATTCGTCCATGGTATCTTGTTTATTTCAGATCCACACATTCTGCCATGGTATCTTGTTTATTTCAGATCCACACATTCTGCCATGGTATCTTGTTTATTTCAGATCCACACATTCTGCCATGGTATCTTGTTTATTTCAGATCCACACATTCTGCCATGGTATCTTGTTTATTTCAGATCCACACATTCTGCCATGGTATATTGTTTATTTCAGATCCACACATTCTGCCATGGTATATTGTTTATTTCAGATCCACACATTCTGCCATGATATCTTGTTTATTTCAGATCCACACATTCTGCCATGGTATCTTGTTTATTTCAGATCCACACATTCTGCCATGGTATCTTGTTTATTTCAGATCCACACATTCTGCCATTGTATCTTGTTTATTTCAGATCCACACATTCGGCCATGGTATCTTGTTTATTTCAGATCCACACATTCTGCCATGGTATCTTGTTTATTTCAGATCCACACATTCTGCCATGGTATCCTGTTTATTTCAGATCCACACATTCTGCCATGGTATCTTGTTTATTTCAGATCCACACATTCTGCCATGGTATCTTGTTTATTTCAGATCCACACATTCTGCCATGGTATCATGTTTATTTTCAGATCCACACATTCTGCCATGGTATCTTGTTTATTTCAGATCCACACATTCTGCCATGGTATCTTGTTTATTTCAGATCCACACATTCTGACATGGTATCTTGTTTATTTCAGATCCACACATTCTGCCATGGTATCTTGTTTATTTCAGATCCACACATTCTGCCATGGTATCTTGTTTATATCAGATCCACACATTCTGCCATGGTATCTTGTTTATTTCAGATCCACACATTCTGCCATGGTATCTTGTTTATTTCAGATCCACACATTCTGCCATGGTATCTTGTTTATTTCAGATCCACACATTCTGCCATGGTATCTTGTTTATTTCAGATCCACACATTCTGCCATGGTATATTGTTTATTTCAGATCCACACATTCTGCCATGGTATATTGTTTATTTCAGATCCACACATTCTGCCATGATATCTTGTTTATTTCAGATCCACACATTCTGCCATGGTATCTTGTTTATTTCAGATCCACACATTCTGCCATGGTATCTTGTTTATTTCAGATCCACACATTCTGCCATTGTATCTTGTTTATTTCAGATCCACACATTCGGCCATGGTATCTTGTTTATTTCAGATCCACACATTCTGCCATGGTATCTTGTTTATTTCAGATCCACACATTCTGCCATGGTATCCTGTTTATTTCAGATCCACACATTCTGCCATGGTATCTTGTTTATTTCAGATCCACACATTCTGCCATGGTATCTTGTTTATTTCAGATCCACACATTCTGCCATGGTATCATGTTTATTTTCAGATCCACACATTCTGCCATGGTATCTTGTTTATTTCAGATCCACACATTCTGCCATGGTATCTTGTTTATTTCAGATCCACACATTCTGACATGGTATCTTGTTTATTTCAGATCCACACATTCTGCCATGGTATCTTGTTTATTTCAGATCCACACATTCTGCCATGGTATCTTGTTTATATCAGATCCACACATTCTGCCATGGTATCTTGTTTATTTCAGATCCACACATTCTGCCATGGTATCTTGTTTATTTCAGATCCACACATTCTGCCATGATATCTTGTTTATTTCAGATCCACACATTCTGCCATGGTATCTTGTTTATTTCAGATCCACACATTCTGCCATGGTATATTGTTTATTTCAGATCCACACATTCTGCCATGGGATATTGTTTATTTCAGATCCACACATTCTGCCATGATGTCTTGTTTATTTCAGATCCACACATTCTGCCATGGTATATTGTTTATTTCAGATCTACACATTCTGCCATGGTATCTTGTTTATTTCTGATCCACACATTCTGCCATGTTATCTTGTTTATTTCAGATCCACACATTCTGCCATGGTATCATGTTTATTTCAGATCCACACATTCTGCCATGGTATCTTGTTTATTTCACATCCACACATTCTGCCACGGTATCTTGTTTATTTCAGATTCACACATTCTGCCATGGTATCATGTTTATTTCTGATCCACACATTCTGCATTGGTATCATGTTTATTTCAGATTCACACATTCTGCCATGGTATCTTGTTTATTTCAGATCCACACATTCTTCCATGGTATCTTGTTTATTTCAGATCCACACATTCTGCCATGGTATCTTGTTTATTTCAGATCCACACATTCTGCCATGATATCTTGTTTATTTCAGATCCACACATTCTGCCATGGTATATTGTTTATTTCAGATCCACACATTCTGCCATGGTATCTTGTTTATTTCAGATCCACACATTCTGCAATGGTATCTTGCTTATTTCAGATCCACACATTCGGCCATGGTATCTTGTTTATTTGAGATCCACACATTCTGATATGGTATCTTGGTTATTTCAGATCCACACATTCTGCCATGGTATCTTGTTTATTTCAGATCCACACATTCTGCCATGGTATATTGTTTATTTCAGATCCACACATTCTGCCATGGTATCTTGTTTATTTCAGATCCACACATTCTGCCATGGTATCTTGTTTATTTCAGATCCACACATTCTGCCATGGTATCTTGTTTATTTCAGATCCACACATTCTGCCATGGTATCATGTTTATTTTCAGATCCACACATTCTGCCATGGTATCTTGTTTATTTCAGATCCACACATTCTGCCATGGTATCTTGTTTATTTCAGATCCACACATTCTGCCATGGTATCTTGTTTATTTCAGATCCACACATTCTGCCATGGTATCTTGTTTATTTCAGATCCACACATTCTGCCATGTTATCTTGTTTATTTCAGATCCACACATTCTGCCATGGTATCTTGTTTATTTCAGATCCACACATTCTGCCATGGTATCTTGTTTATTTCAGATCCACACATTCTGCCATGGTATCATGTTTATTTTCAGATCCACACATTCTGCCATGGTATTTGTTTATTTCAGATCCACACATTCTGCCATGGTATCTTGTTTATTTCAGATGCACACATTCTGCCATGGTATCTTGTTTATTTCAGATCCACACATTCTGCCATGGTATCTTGTTTATTTCAGATCCACACATTCTGCCATGGTATCTTGTTTATTTCAGATCCACACATTCTGCCATGGTATCTTGTTTATTTCAGATCCACACATTCTGCCATGGTATCTTGTTTATTTCAGATCCACACATTCTGCCATGGTATCTTGTTTATTTCAGATCCACACATTCTGCCATGGTATCTTGTTTATTTCAGATCCACACATTCTGCCATGGTATCATGTTTATTTTCAGATCCACACATTCTGCCATGGTATATTGTTTATATCAGATCCACACATTCTGCCATGGTATATTGTTTATTTCAGATCCACACATTCTGCCATGATATCTTGTTTATTTCAGATCCACACATTCTGCCATGGTATCTTGTTTATTTCAGATCCACACATTCTGCCATGGTATCTTGTTTATTTCAGATCCACACATTCTGCCATTGTATCTTGTTTATTTCAGATCCACACATTCGGCCATGGTATCTTGTTTATTTCAGATCCACACATTCTGCCATGGTATCTTGTTTATTTCAGATCCACACATTCTGCCATGGTATCCTGTTTATTTCAGATCCACACATTCTGCCATGGTATCTTGTTTATTTCAGATCCACACATTCTGCCATGGTATCTTGTTTATTTCAGATCCACACATTCTGCCATGGTATCATGTTTATTTTCAGATCCACACATTCTGCCATGGTATCTTGTTTATTTCAGATCCACACATTCTGCCATGGTATCTTGTTTATTTCAGATCCACACATTCTGACATGGTATCTTGTTTATTTCAGATCCACACATTCTGCCATGGTATCTTGTTTATCTCAGATCCACACATTCTGCCATGGTATCTTGTTTATATCAGATCCACACATTCTGCCATGGTATCTTGTTTATTTCAGATCCACACATTCTGCCATGGTATCTTGTTTATTTCAGATCCACACATTCTGCCATGATATCTTGTTTATTTCAGATCCACACATTCTGCCATGGTATCTTGTTTATTTCAGATCCACACATTCTGCCATGGTATATTGTTTATTTCAGATCCACACATTCTGCCATGGGATATTGTTTATTTCAGATCCACACATTCTGCCATGATGTCTTGTTTATTTCAGATCCACACATTCTGCCATGGTATATTGTTTATTTCAGATCCACACATTCTGCCATGGTATCTTGTTTATTTCTGATCCACACATTCTGCCATGTTATCTTGTTTATTTCAGATCCACACATTCTGCCATGGTATCATGTTTATTTCAGATCCACACATTCTGCCATGGTATCTTGTTTATTTCACATCCACACATTCTGCCACGGTATCTTGTTTATTTCAGATTCACACATTCTGCCATGGTATCTTGTTTATATCAGATCCACACATTCTGCCATGGTATCTTGTTTATTTCAGATCCACACATTCTGCCATGGTATCTTGTTTATTTCAGATCCACACATTCTGCCATGATATCTTGTTTATTTCAGATCCACACATTCTGCCATGGTATCTTGTTTATTTCAGATCCACACATTCTGCCATGGTATATTGTTTATTTCAGATCCACACATTCTGCCATGGGATATTGTTTATTTCAGATCCACACATTCTGCCATGATGTCTTGTTTATTTCAGATCCACACATTCTGCCATGGTATATTGTTTATTTCAGATCCACACATTCTGCCATGGTATCTTGTTTATTTCTGATCCACACATTCTGCCATGTTATCTTGTTTATTTCAGATCCACACATTCTGCCATGGTATCATGTTTATTTCAGATCCACACATTCTGCCATGGTATCTTGTTTATTTCACATCCACACATTCTGCCACGGTATCTTGTTTATTTCAGATTCACACATTCTGCCATGGTATCATGTTTATTTCTGATCCACACATTCTGCCATGGTATCATGTTTATTTCAGATTCACACATTCTGCCATGGTATCTTGTTTATTTCAGATCCACACATTCTTCCATGGTATCTTGTTTATTTCAGATCCACACATTCTGCCATGGTATCTTGTTTATTTCAGATCCACACATTCTGCCATGATATCTTGTTTATTTCTGATCCACACATTCTGCCATGGTATATTGTTTATTTCAGATCCACACATTCTGCCATGGTATCTTGTTTATTTCAGATCCACACATTCTGCAATGGTATCTTGCTTATTTCAGATCCACACATTCGGCCATGGAATCTTGTTTATTTCAGATCCAGACATTCGTCCATGGTATCTTGTTTATTTCAGATCCACACATTCTGCCATGGTATCTTGTTTATTTCAGATCCACACATTCTGCCATGGTATCTTGTTTATTTCAGATCCACACATTCTGCCATGGTATCTTGTTTATTTCAGATCCACACATTCTGCCATGGTATCTTGTTTATTTCAGATCCACACATTCTGCCATGGTATCTTGTTTATTTCAGATCCACACATTCTGCCATGGAATCTTGTTTATTTCAGATCCAGACATTCGTCCATGGTATCTTGTTTATTTCAGATCCACACATTCTGCCATGGTATCTTGTTTATTTCAGATCCACACATTCTGCCATGGAATCTTGTTTATTTCAGATCCAGACATTCGTCCATGGTATCTTGTTTATTTCAGATCCACACATTCTGCCATGGTATCTTGTTTATTTCAGATCCACACATTCTGCCATGGAATCTTGTTTATTTCAGATCCAGACATTCGTCCATGGAATCTTGTTTATTTCAGATCCACACATTCTGCCATGGTATCTTGTTTATTTCAGATCCACACATTCTGCCATGGTATCTTGTTTATTTCAGATCCACACATTCTGCCATGGTATCTTGTTTATTTCAGATCCACACATTCTGCCATGGTATCTTGTTTATTTCAGATCCACACATTCTGCCATGGTATATTGTTTATTTCAGATCCACACATTCTGCCATGGTATATTGTTTATTTCAGATCCACACATTCTGCCATGATATCTTGTTTATTTCAGATCCACACATTCTGCCATGGTATCTTGTTTATTTCAGATCCACACATTCTGCCATGGTATCTTGTTTATTTCAGATCCACACATTCTGCCATTGTATCTTGTTTATTTCAGATCCACACATTCGGCCATGGTATCTTGTTTATTTCAGATCCACACATTCTGCCATGGTATCTTGTTTATTTCAGATCCACACATTCTGCCATGGTATCCTGTTTATTTCAGATCCACACATTCTGCCATGGTATCTTGTTTATTTCAGATCCACACATTCTGCCATGGTATCTTGTTTATTTCAGATCCACACATTCTGCCATGGTATCATGTTTATTTTCAGATCCACACATTCTGCCATGGTATCTTGTTTATTTCAGATCCACACATTCTGCCATGGTATCTTGTTTATTTCAGATCCACACATTCTGACATGGTATCTTGTTTATTTCAGATCCACACATTCTGCCATGGTATCTTGTTTATTTCAGATCCACACATTCTGCCATGGTATCTTGTTTATATCAGATCCACACATTCTGCCATGGTATCTTGTTTATTTCAGATCCACACATTCTGCCATGGTATCTTGTTTATTTCAGATCCACACATTCTGCCATGGTATCTTGTTTATTTCAGATCCACACATTCTGCCATGGTATCTTGTTTATTTCAGATCCACACATTCTGCCATGGTATATTGTTTATTTCAGATCCACACATTCTGCCATGGTATATTGTTTATTTCAGATCCACACATTCTGCCATGATATCTTGTTTATTTCAGATCCACACATTCTGCCATGGTATCTTGTTTATTTCAGATCCACACATTCTGCCATGGTATCTTGTTTATTTCAGATCCACACATTCTGCCATTGTATCTTGTTTATTTCAGATCCACACATTCGGCCATGGTATCTTGTTTATTTCAGATCCACACATTCTGCCATGGTATCTTGTTTATTTCAGATCCACACATTCTGCCATGGTATCCTGTTTATTTCAGATCCACACATTCTGCCATGGTATCTTGTTTATTTCAGATCCACATATTCTGCCATGGTATCTTGTTTATTTCAGATCCACACATTCTGCCATGGTATCATGTTTATTTTCAGATCCACACATTCTGCCATGGTATCTTGTTTATTTCAGATCCACACATTCTGCCATGGTATCTTGTTTATTTCAGATCCACACATTCTGACATGGTATCTTGTTTATTTCAGATCCACACATTCTGCCATGGTATCTTGTTTATTTCAGATCCACACATTCTGCCATGGTATCTTGTTTATATCAGATCCACACATTCTGCCATGGTATCTTGTTTATTTCAGATCCACACATTCTGCCATGGTATCTTGTTTATTTCAGATCCACACATTCTGCCATGATATCTTGTTTATTTCAGATCCACACATTCTGCCATGGTATCTTGTTTATTTCAGATCCACACATTCTGCCATGGTATATTGTTTATTTCAGATCCACACATTCTGCCATGGGATATTGTTTATTTCAGATCCACACATTCTGCCATGATGTCTTGTTTATTTCAGATCCACACATTCTGCCATGGTATATTGTTTATTTCAGATCCACACATTCTGCCATGGTATCTTGTTTATTTCTGATCCACACATTCTGCCATGTTATCTTGTTTATTTCAGATCCACACATTCTGCCATGGTATCATGTTTATTTCAGATCCACACATTCTGCCATGGTATCTTGTTTATTTCACATCCACACATTCTGCCACGGTATCTTGTTTATTTCAGATTCACACATTCTGCCATGGTATCATGTTTATTTCTGATCCACACATTCTGCATTGGTATCATGTTTATTTCAGATTCACACATTCTGCCATGGTATCTTGTTTATTTCAGATCCACACATTCTTCCATGGTATCTTGTTTATTTCAGATCCACACATTCTGCCATGGTATCTTGTTTATTTCAGATCCACACATTCTGCCATGATATCTTGTTTATTTCAGATCCACACATTCTGCCATGGTATATTGTTTATTTCAGATCCACACATTCTGCCATGGTATCTTGTTTATTTCAGATCCACACATTCTGCAATGGTATCTTGCTTATTTCAGATCCACACATTCGGCCATGGTATCTTGTTTATTTGAGATCCACACATTCTGATATGGTATCTTGGTTATTTCAGATCCACACATTCTGCCATGGTATCTTGTTTATTTCAGATCCACACATTCTGCCATGGTCTATTGTTTATTTCAGATCCACACATTCTGCCATGGTATCTTGTTTATTTGAGATCCACACATTCTGCCATGGTATCTTGTTTATTTCAGATCCACACATTCTGCCATGGTATCTTGTTTATTTCAGATCCACACATTCTGCCATGGTATCATGTTTATTTTCAGATCCACACATTCTGCCATGGTATCTTGTTTATTTCAGATCCACACATTCTGCCATGGTATCTTGTTTATTTCAGATCCACACATTCTGCCATGGTATCTTGTTTATTTCAGATCCACACATTCTGCCATGGTATCTTGTTTATTTCAGATCCACACATTCTGCCATGGTATCTTGTTTATTTCAGATCCACACATTCTGCCATGGTATCTTGTTTATTTCAGATCCACACATTCTGCCATGGTATCTTGTTTATTTCAGATCCACACATTCTGCCATGGTATCATGTTTATTTTCAGATCCACACATTCTGCCATGGTATTTGTTTATTTCAGATCCACACATTCTGCCATGGTATCTTGTTTATTTCAGATGCACACATTCTGCCATGGTATCTTGTTTATTTCAGATCCACACATTCTGCCATGGTATCTTGTTTATTTCAGATCCACACATTCTGCCATGGTATCTTGTTTATTTCAGATCCACACATTCTGCCATGGTATCTTGTTTATTTCTGATCCACACATTCTGCCATGTTATCTTGTTTATTTCAGATCCACACATTCTGCCATGGTATCATGTTTATTTCAGATCCACACATTCTGCCATGGTATCTTGTTTATTTCACATCCACACATTCTGCCACGGTATCTTGTTTATTTCAGATTCACACATTCTGCCATGGTATCATGTTTATTTCTGATCCACACATTCTGCATTGGTATCATGTTTATTTCAGATTCACACATTCTGCCATGGTATCTTGTTTATTTCAGATCCACACATTCTGCCATGGTATCTTGTTTATTTCAGATCCACACATTCTGCCATGATATCTTGTTTATTTCAGATCCACACATTCTGCCATGGTATATTGTTTATTTCAGATCCACACATTCTGCCATGGTATCTTGTTTATTTCAGATCCACACATTCTGCAATGGTATCTTGCTTATTTCAGATCCACACATTCGGCCATGGTATCTTGTTTATTTGAGATCCACACATTCTGATATGGTATCTTGTTTATTTCAGATCCACACATTCTGCCATGGTATCTTGTTTATTTCAGATCCACACATTCTGCCATGGTATATTGTTTATCTCAGATCCACACATTCTGCCATGGTATCTTGTTTATTTCAGATCCACACATTCTGCCATGGTATCTTGTTTATTTCAGATCCACACATTCTGCCATGGTATCTTGTTTATTTCAGATCCACACATTCTGCCATGGTATCATGTTTATTTTCAGATCCACACATTCTGCCATGGTATCTTGTTTATTTCAGATCCACACATTCTGCCATGGTATCTTGTTTATTTCAGATCCACACATTCTGCCATGGTATCTTGTTTATTTCAGATCCACACATTCTGCCATGGTATCTTGTTTATTTCAGATCCACACATTCTGCCATGGTATCTTGTTTATTTCAGATCCACACATTCTGCCATGGTATCTTGTTTATTTCAGATCCACACATTCTGCCATGGTATCTTGTTTATTTCAGATCCACACATTCTGCCATGGTATCATGTTTATTTTCAGATCCACACATTCTGCCATGGTATTTGTTTATTTCAGATCCACACATTCTGCCATGGTATCTTGTTTATTTCAGATGCACACATTCTGCCATGGTATCTTGTTTATTTCAGATCCACACATTCTGCCATGGTATCTTGTTTATTTCAGATCCACACATTCTGCCATGGTATCTTGTTTATTTCAGATCCACACATTCTGCCATGGTATCTTGTTTATTTCAGATCCACACATTCTGCCATGGTATCTTGTTTATTTCAGATCCACACATTCTGCCATGGTATCTTGTTTATTTCAGATCCACACATTCTGCCATGGTATCTTGTTTATTTCAGATCCACACATTCTGCCATGGTATCATGTTTATTTTCAGATCCACACATTCTGCCATGGTATCTTGTTTATTTCAGATCCACACATTCTGCCATGGTATCTTGTTTATTTCAGATCCACACATTCTGCCATGGTATCTTGTTTATTTCAGATCCACACATTCTGCCATGGTATCTTGTTTATTTCAGATCCACACATTCTGCCATGGTATCTTGTTTATTTCAGATCCACACATTCTGCCATGGTATCTTGTTTATTTCAGATCCACACATTCTGCCATGGTATCTTGTTTATTTCAGATCCACACATTCTGCCATGGTATCATGTTTATTTTCAGATCCACACATTCTGCCATGGTATTTGTTTATTTCAGATCCACACATTCTGCCATGGTATCTTGTTTATTTCAGATGCACACATTCTGCCATGGTATCTTGTTTATTTCAGATCCACACATTCTGCCATCGTACCTTGTTTATTTCAGATCCACACATTCTGCCATGGTATCTTGTTTATTTCAGATCCACACATTCTGCCATCGTACCTTGTTTATTTCAGATCCACACATTCTGCCATGATAACTTGTTTATTTCAGATCCACACATTCTGCCATGGTATCTTGTTTATTTCAGATCCACACATTCTCCCATGGTATCTTGTTTATTTCAGATTCACACATTCTGCCATGATATCTTGTTTATTTCAGATCCACACATTCTGCCATGGTATCTTGTTTATTTCAGATCCACACATTCTGCCATGGTATATTGTTTATTTCAGATCCACACATTCTGCCATGGTATATTGTTTATTTCAGATCCACACATTCTGCCATGATATCTTGTTTATTTCAGATCCACACATTCTGCCATGGTATCTTGTTTATTTCAGATCCACACATTCTGCCATGGTATATTGTTTATTTCAGATCCACACGTTCTGCCATGGTATATTGTTTATTTCAGATCCACACATTCTGCCATGATATCTTGTTTATTTCAGATCCACACATTCTGCCATGGTATATTGTTTATTTCAGATCCACACATTCTGCCATGGTATCTTGTTCATTTCAGATCCACACATTCTGCCATGGTATCTTGTTTATTTCAGATCCACACATTCTGCCATGGTATCTTGTTTATTTCAGATCCACACATTCGGCCATGGTATCTTGTTTATTTCAGATCCACACATTCTGCCATGGTATCTTGTTTATTTCAGATCCACACATTCTGCCATGGTATCCTGTTTATTTCAGATCCACACATTCTGCCATGGTATCTTGTTTATTTCAGATCCACACATTCTGCCATGGTATCTTGTTTATTTCAGATCCACACATTCTGCCATGGTATCTTGTTTATTTCAGATCCACACATTCTGCCATGGTATCTTGTTTATATCAGATCCACACATTCTGCCATGGTATCTTGTTTATTTCAGATCCACACATTCTGCCATGGTATCTTGTTTATTTCAGATCCACACATTCTGCCATGATATCTTGTTTATTTCAGATCCACACATTCTGCCATGGTATCTTGTTTATTTCAGATCCACACATTCTGCCATGGTACATTGTTTATTTCAGATCCACACATTCTGCCATGGTATATTGTTTATTTCAGATCCACACATTCTGCCATGGTATCTTGTTTATTTCACATCCACACATTCTGCCATGGTATCTTGTTTATTTCAGATTCACACATTCTGCCATGGTATCTTGTTTATTTCAGATTCACACATTCTGCGATGGTATCTTGTTTATTTCAGATTCACACATTCTGCCATGGTATCTTGTTTATTTCAGATCCACACATTCTGCCATGGTATATTGTTTATTTCAGATCCACACATTCTGCCATGGTATCTTGTTTATTTCAGATCCACACATTCTGCCATGGTATCTTGTTTATTTCAGATTCACACATTCTGCCATGGTATATTGTTTATTTCAGATCCACACATTCTGCCATGGTATCTTGTTTATTTCAGATCCACACATTCTGCCATGGTATCTTGTTTATTTCAGATCCACACCTTCTGCCATGGTATCTTGTTTATTTCAGATCCACACATTCTGCCATGGTATCTTGTTTATTTCAGATTCACACATTCTGCCATGGTATCTTGTTTATTTCAGATTCACACATTCTGCGATGGTATCCTGTTTATATCAGATCCACACATTCTGCCATGGTATCTTGTTTATTTCAGATTCCCACATTCTGCCATCGTACCTTGTTTATTTCAGATCCACACATTCTGCCATGGTATTTGTTTATTTCAGATCCACACATTCTGCCATGGTATCTTGTTTATTTCAGATTCACACATTCTGCCATCGTACATTGTTTATTTCAGATCCACACATTCTGCCATGGTATATTGTTTATTTCAGATCCACACATTCTGCCATGGTATCTTGTTTATTTCAGATCCACACATTCTGCAATGGTATCTTGCTTATTTCAGATCCACACATTCGGCCATGGTATCTTGTTTATTTGAGATCCACACATTCTGATATGGTATCTTGGTTATTTCAGATCCACACATTCTGCCATGGTATCTTGTTTATTTCAGATCCACACATTCTGCCATGGTATATTGTTTATCTCAGATCCACACATTCTGCCATGGTATCTTGTTTATTTCAGATCCACACATTCTGCCATGGTATCTTGTTTATTTCAGATCCACACATTCTGCCATGGTATCTTGTTTATTTCAGATCCACACATTCTGCCATGGTATCATGTTTATTTTCAGATCCACACATTCTGCCATGGTATCTTGTTTATTTCAGATCCACACATTCTGCCATGGTATCTTGTTTATTTCAGATCCACACATTCTGCCATGGTATCTTGTTTATTTCAGATCCACACATTCTGCCATGGTATCTTGTTTATTTCAGATCCACACATTCTGCCATGGTATCTTGTTTATTTCAGATCCACACATTCTGCCATGGTATCTTGTTTATTTCAGATCCACACATTCTGCCATGGTATCTTGTTTATTTCAGATCCACACATTCTGCCATGGTATCATGTTTATTTTCAGATCCACACATTCTGCCATGGTATTTGTTTATTTCAGATCCACACATTCTGCCATGGTATCTTGTTTATTTCAGATGCACACATTCTGCCATGGTATCTTGTTTATTTCAGATCCACACATTCTGCCATGGTATCTTGTTTATTTCAGATCCACACATTCTGCCATGGTATCTTGTTTATTTCAGATCCACACATTCTGCCATGGTATCTTGTTTATTTCAGATCCACACATTCTGCCATGGTATCTTGTTTATTTCAGATCCACACATTCTGCCATGGTATCTTGTTTATTTCAGATCCACACATTCTGCCATGGTATCTTGTTTATTTCAGATCCACACATTCTGCCATGGTATCATGTTTATTTTCAGATCCACACATTCTGCCATGGTATCTTGTTTATTTCAGATCCACACATTCTGCCATGGTATCTTGTTTATTTCAGATCCACACATTCTGCCATGGTATCTTGTTTATTTCAGATCCACACATTCTGCCATGGTATCTTGTTTATTTCAGATCCACACATTCTGCCATGGTATCTTGTTTATTTCAGATCCACACATTCTGCCATGGTATCTTGTTTATTTCAGATCCACACATTCTGCCATGGTTTCTTGTTTATTTCAGATCCACACATTCTGCCATGGTATCATGTTTATTTTCAGATCCACACATTCTGCCATGGTATTTGTTTATTTCAGATCCACACATTCTGCCATGGTATCTTGTTTATTTCAGATGCACACATTCTGCCATGGTATCTTGTTTATTTCAGATCCACACATTCTGCCATGGTATCTTGTTTATTTCAGATCCACACATTCTGCCATGGTATCTTGTTTATTTCAGATCCACACATTCTGCCATGGTATCTTGTTTATTTCAGATCCACACATTCTGCCATGGTATCTTGTTTATTTCAGATCCACACATTCTGACATGGTATCTTGTTTATTTCAGATTCACATATTCTGCCATGATATCTTGTTTATTTCAGATCCACACATTCTGCCATCGTACCTTGTTTATTTCAGATCCACACATTCTGCCATGGTATCTTGTTTATTTCAGATCCACACATTCTGCCATCGTACCTTGTTTATTTCAGATCCACACATTCTGCCATGATATCTTGTTTATTTCAGATCCACACATTCTGCCATGGTATCTTGTTTATTTCAGATTCACAAATTCTGCCATGGTATCTTGTTTATTGCAGATCCACACATTCTGCCATGATAACTTGTTTATTTCAGATTCACA
This sequence comes from Heterodontus francisci, assembly GCF_036365525.1. Classification (NCBI taxonomy): domain Eukaryota; kingdom Metazoa; phylum Chordata; class Chondrichthyes; order Heterodontiformes; family Heterodontidae; genus Heterodontus; species Heterodontus francisci. The sequence goes on from NC_090401.1 coordinate 5,688,729, forward strand.
CATTCTGCCATGGTATCTTGTTTATTTCAGATCCACACATTCTGCCATGGTATCTTGTTTATTTCATATCCACACATTCTCCCATGGTATCTTGTTTATTTCAGATCCACACATTCTGCCATGGTATCTTGTTTATTTCAGATCCACACATTCTGCCATGATAACTTGTTTATTTCAGATCCACACATTCTGCCATGGTATCTTGTTTATTTCAGATCCACACATTCTCCCATGGTATCTTGTTTATTTCAGATTCACACATTCTGCCATGATATCTTGTTTATTTCAGATCCACACATTCTGCCATGGTATCTTGTTTATTTCAGATCCACACATTCTGCCATGGTATATTGTTTATTTCAGATCCACACATTCTGCCATGGTATATTGTTTATTTCAGATCCACACATTCTGCCATGATATCTTGTTTATTTCAGATCCACACATTCTGCCATGGTATCTTGTTTATTTCAGATCCACACATTCTGCCATGGTATATTGTTTATTTCAGATCCACACATTCTGCCATGGTATATTGTTTATTTCAGATCCACACATTCTGCCATGATATCTTGTTTATTTCAGATCCACACATTCTGCCATGGTATATTGTTTATTTCAGATCCACACATTCTGCCATGGTATCTTGTTCATTTCAGATCCACACATTCTGCCATGGTATCTTGTTTATTTCAGATCCACACATTCTGCCATGGTATCTTGTTTATTTCAGATCCACACATTCGGCCATGGTATCTTGTTTATTTCAGATCCACACATTCTGCCATGGTATCTTGTTTATTTCAGATCCACACATTCTGCCATGGTATCCTGTTTATTTCAGATCCACACATTCTGCCATGGTATCTTGTTTATTTCAGATCCACACATTCTGCCATGGTATCTTGTTTATTTCAGATCCACACATTCTGCCATGGTATCATGTTTATTTTCCGATCCACACATTCTGCCATGGTATCTTGTTTATTTCAGATCCACACATTCTGCCATGGTATCTTGTTTATTTCAGATCCACACATTCTGCCATGGTATCTTGTTTATATCAGATCCACACATTCTGCCATGGTATCTTGTTTATTTCAGATCCACACATTCTGCCATGGTATCTTGTTTATTTCAGATCCACACATTCTGCCATGATATCTTGTTTATTTCAGATCCACACATTCTGCCATGGTATCTTGTTTATTTCAGATCCACACATTCTGCCATGGTACATTGTTTATTTCAGATCCACACATTCTGCCATGGTATATTGTTTATTTCAGATCCACACATTCTGCCATGGTATCTTGTTTATTTCACATCCACACATTCTGCCATGGTATCTTGTTTATTTCAGATTCACACATTCTGCCATGGTATCTTGTTTATTTCAGATTCACACATTCTGCGATGGTATCTTGTTTATTTCAGATTCACACATTCTGCCATGGTATCTTGTTTATTTCAGATCCACACATTCTGCCATGGTATATTGTTTATTTCAGATCCACACATTCTGCCATGGTATCTTGTTTATTTCAGATCCACACATTCTGCCATGGTATCTTGTTTATTTCAGATTCACACATTCTGCCATGGTATATTGTTTATTTCAGATCCACACATTCTGCCATGGTATCTTGTTTATTTCAGATCCACACATTCTGCCATGGTATCTTGTTTATTTCAGATCCACACCTTCTGCCATGGTATCTTGTTTATTTCAGATCCACACATTCTGCCATGGTATCTTGTTTATTTCAGATTCACACATTCTGCCATGGTATCTTGTTTATTTCAGATTCACACATTCTGCGATGGTATCCTGTTTATATCAGATCCACACATTCTGCCATGGTATCTTGTTTATTTCAGATTCCCACATTCTGCCATCGTACCTTGTTTATTTCAGATCCACACATTCTGCCATGGTATTTGTTTATTTCAGATCCACACATTCTGCCATGGTATCTTGTTTATTTCAGATTCACACATTCTGCCATCGTACATTGTTTATTTCAGATCCACACATTCTGCCATGGTATCTTGTTTATTTCAGATCCACACATTCTGCCATGGTATCTTGTTTATTTCAGATCCACACATTCTGCCATGATATCTTGTTTATTTCAGATCCACACATTCTGCCATGGTATCTTGTTTATTTCAGATTCACACATTCTGCCATCGTCCATTGTTTATTTCAGATCCACACATTCTGCCATGGTATCTTGTTTATTTCAGATCCACACATTCTGCCATGGTATCTTGTTTATTTCAGATCCACACATTCTGCCATGATATCTTGTTTATTTCAGATCCACACATTCTGCCATGGTATCTTGTTTATTTCAGATCCACACATTCTGCCATGGTATCTTGTTTATTTCAGATCCACACATTCTGCCATGGTATCTTGTTTATTTCAGATTCACACATTCTGCCATGGTATCTTGTTTATTTCAGATCCAGACATTCGTCCATGGTATCTTGTTTATTTCAGATCCACACATTCTGCCATGGTATCTTGTTTATTTCAGATCCACACATTCTGCCATGGTATCTTGTTTATTTCAGATCCACACATTCTGCCATGGTATCTTGTTTATTTCAGATCCACACATTCTGCCATGGTATCTTGTTTATTTCAGATCCACACATTCTGCCATGGTATCATGTTTATTTCAGATCCACACATTCTGCCATGGTATCTTGTTTATTTCAGATTCACACATTCTGCCATCGTCCATTGTTTATTTCAGATCCACACATTCTGCCATGGTATCTTGTTTATTTCAGATCCACACATTCTGCCATGGTATCTTGTTTATTTCAGATCCACACATTCTGCCATGATATCTTGTTTATTTCAGATCCACACATTCTGCCATGGTATCTTGTTTATTTCAGATCCACACATTCTGCCATGGTATCTTGTTTATTTCAGATCCACACATTCTGCCATGGTATCTTGTTTATTTCAGATTCACACATTCTGCCATGGTATCTTGTTTATTTCAGATCCAGACATTCGTCCATGGTATCTTGTTTATTTCAGATCCACACATTCTGCCATGGTATCTTGTTTATTTCAGATCCACACATTCTGCCATGGTATCTTGTTTATTTCAGATCCACACATTCTGCCATGGTATCTTGTTTATTTCAGATCCACACATTCTGCCATGGTATCTTGTTTATTTCAGATCCACACATTCTGCCATGGTATCTTGTTTATTTCAGATCCACACATTCTGCCATGGTATCTTGTTTATTTCAGATCCACACATTCTGCCATGGAATCTTGTTTATTTCAGATCCAGACATTCGTCCATGGTATCTTGTTTATTTCAGATCCACACATTCTGCCATGGTATCTTGTTTATTTCAGATCCACACATTCTGCCATGGAATCTTGTTTATTTCAGATCCAGACATTCGTCCATGGTATCTTGTTTATTTCAGATCCACACATTCTGCCATGGTATCTTGTTTATTTCAGATCCACACATTCTGCCATGGTATCTTGTTTATTTCAGATCCACACATTCTGCCATGGTATCTTGTTTATTTCAGATCCACACATTCTGCCATGGTATCTTGTTTATTTCAGATCCACACATTCTGCCATGGTATATTGTTTATTTCAGATCCACACATTCTGCCATGGTATATTGTTTATTTCAGATCCACACATTCTGCCATGATATCTTGTTTATTTCAGATCCACACATTCTGCCATGGTATCTTGTTTATTTCAGATCCACACATTCTGCCATGGTATCTTGTTTATTTCAGATCCACACATTCTGCCATGGTATCTTGTTTATTTCAGATCCACACATTCGGCCATGGTATCTTGTTTATTTCAGATCCACACATTCTGCCATGGTATCTTGTTTATTTCAGATCCACACATTCTGCCATGGTATCCTGTTTATTTCAGATCCACACATTCTGCCATGGTATCTTGTTTATTTCAGATCCACACATTCTGCCATGGTATCTTGTTTATTTCAGATCCACACATTCTGACATGGTATCTTGTTTATTTCAGATCCACACATTCTGCCATGGTATCTTGTTTATTTCAGATCCACACATTCTGCCATGGTATCTTGTTTATATCAGATCCACACATTCTGCCATGGTATCTTGTTTATTTCAGATCCACACATTCTGCCATGGTATCTTGTTTATTTCAGATCCACACATTCTGCCATGATATCTTGTTTATTTCAGATCCACACATTCTGCCATGGTATCTTGTTTATTTCAGATCCACACATTCTGCCATGGTATATTGTTTATTTCAGATCCACACATTCTGCCATGGTATATTGTTTATTTCAGATCCACACATTCTGCCATGATATCTTGTTTATTTCAGATCCACACATTCTGCCATGGTATCTTGTTTATTTCAGATCCACACCTTCTGCCACGATATCTTGTTTATTTCAGATCCACACATTCTGCCATGGTATCTTGTTTATTTCAGATCCACACATTCTGCCATGGTATCTTGTTTATTTCAGATCCACACATTCTGCCATGGTATATTGTTTATTTCAGATCCACACATTCTGCCATGGTATATTGTTTATTTCAGATCCACACATTCTGCCATGATATCTTGTTTATTTCAGATCCACACATTCTGCCATGATATCTTGTTTATTTCAGATCCACACATTCTGCCATGGTATATTGTTTATTTCAGATCCACACATTCTGCCATGGTATCTTGTTTATTTCAGATCCACACATTCTGCCATGGTATCTTGTTTATTTCAGATTCACACATTCTGCCATGGTATCTTGTTTATTTCAGATTCACACATTCTGCGATGGTATCCTGTTTATATCAGATCCACACATTCTGCCATGGTATCTTGTTTATTTCAGATTCCCACATTCTGCCATCGTACCTTGTTTATTTCAGATCCACACATTCTGCCATGGTATTTGTTTATTTCAGATCCACACATTCTGCCATGGTATCTTGTTTATTTCAGATTCACACATTCTGCCATCGTACATTGTTTATTTCAGATCCACACATTCTGCCATGGTATCTTGTTTATTTCAGATCCACACATTCTGCCATGATATCTTGTTTATTTCAGATCCACACATTCTGCCATGGTATCTTGTTTATTTCAGATTCACACATTCTGCCATGGTATCTTGTTTATTTCAGATTCACACATTCTGCGATGGTATCCTGTTTATATCAGATCCACACATTCTGCCATGGTATCTTGTTTATTTCAGATTCCCACATTCTGCCATCGTACCTTGTTTATTTCAGATCCACACATTCTGCCATGGTATTTGTTTATTTCAGATCCACACATTCTGCCATGGTATCTTGTTTATTTCAGATTCACACATTCTGCCATCGTACATTGTTTATTTCAGATCCACACATTCTGCCATGGTATCTTGTTTATTTCAGATCCACACATTCTGCCATGATATCTTGTTTATTTCAGATCCACACATTCTGCCATGGTATCTTGTTTATTTCAGATTCACACATTCTGCCATCGTACATTGTTTATTTCAGATCCACACATTCTGCCATGGTATCTTGTTTATTTCAGATCCACACATTCTGCCATGATATCTTGTTTATTTCAGATCCACACATTCTGCCATGGTATCTTGTTTATTTCAGATCCACACATTCTGCCATGGTATCTTGTTTATTTCAGATCCACACATTCTGCCATGGTATCTTGTTTATTTCACTGTCGCAGAGGACAGATGGGCACGGAGAAGGGTTAAAGTGCGTATACTTCAACGCAAGAAGCATCAGGAATAAGGTGAGTGAATTGAAGGCGTGGATGGGCACTTGGGACTACGATGTTGTGGCCATCACTGAAACGTGGATAGGTGAGGGGGAGGAATGGTTTTTGGAGGTACCTGGTTATAGATGTTTTCATAAGATTAGGAATGGTGGTAAAAGAGGTGGGGGGGTGGCATTGTTAGTTAGAAATAGTGTAACAACTGCTGAAAGAATTTTCGAGGAGGATCTGCCGACTGAGGCACTGTGGGTTGAGGTCAGGAACAGGAAAGGAGCAGTCACCTTGATGGGAGTTTTCTATAGGCCCCCCAATAGCAGCAGGGAGGTGGAAGAGCAGATTGGGAAACAGATTTTGGAAAGGAGCAGAAGTCACAGGGTAGTAATTATGGGGGATTTCAACTTCCCAAATATTGATTGGCAACTCTTTAGATCGAATAGTTTGGATGGGGTAGTGTTTGTGCAGTATGTCCAGGAAGCTTTTCTGACTCAGTATGTAGACTGCCCGACCAGAGGGGAGGCAATATTGGATTTGGTACTAGGTAATGAACCAGGGCAAGTGATAGAGCTGTTGGTGGGCGAGCACTTTGGAGATAGTGATCACAATTCTGTAGCATTCACTGTGGTAATGGAGAGGGATAGGTATGTGCAACAGGGCAAGGTTTACAATTGGGGGAAGGGTAGATATGATGCTGTCAGGCAGGAACTGAGGAGCATAAGTTGGGAGCATATGCTGGCAGGGAAGGGCACGGTCGAAATGTGGAACTTTTTCAAGGAGCAGATAGTAGGGGCCATTGATAAGCATGTCCCTGTCAGACAGGGAAGGGATGGTCATGTGAGGGAACCGTGGTTGACAAGAGAGGTTGAGAGTCTTGTTAGGAAGAAGAAGGATGCGTATATAAAGTTGAGGAAAAAGGGCACAGGCATAGCTCTGGAGGGATACAAGATGGCCAGGAAGGATCTGAAGAAAGGGATTAGGAGAGCTAAGAGAGGGCATGAAAAATGCTTGGCGGGTAGGATAAAAGAAAACCCCAAGGCCTTTTACGCGTATGTCAGAAATATGAGGATGACTAGGGGGACCGTAGGTCCGGTCAAGGACAATAGCGGGAGACTGTGTGTTGAGCCGGAAGAGATAAGTGAGGTTTTGAATGAGTACTTCTCTTCGGTATTTACGAATGAGAAGGGGTGTATTACTGAAGAGGACGGTGGGAAGCAGACTGGTAAGCTCGAGGAAGTGCTCGTTAGGAGGGAAGATGTGTTGGGGTTTTTGAATAACTTGAAGATAGACAAGTCTCCCGGGCCTGACGGGGTATATCCAAGGATGTTATGGGAAGCAAGGGATGAAATTGCAGAGCCGCTGGCAATGATCTTTTCATCTTCTCTGCTGACGGGGGTGGTACCAGGTGATTGGAGGGTGGCAAATGTTGTGCCCCTGTTCAAGAAAGGGAATAGGAACAACCCTGGGAATTACAGGCCAGTTAGTCTTACTTCGGTGGTAGGCAAGTTGATGGAAAAGGTGCTGAGGGATAGGATTTCTGAGCATCTGGAAAGACACTGCTTGATTCGGGACAGTCAGCACGGTTTTGTGAGGGGTAGGTCTTGCCTCACAAGCCTGATTGAATTCTTTGAGCAGGTGACCAAGCAAGTGGATGAGGGTAAACCAGTGGATGTGGTGTACATGGATTTTAGTAAGGCATTTGATAAGGTCCCCCATGGTAGACTTATGGAGAAAGTCAGGAGGCATGGGATAGTGGGGAATGTGGCCAGTTGGATTAAGAATTGGCTAACTGATAGAAGGCAGAGAGTGGTCTTAGATGGTAAATACTCAGCCTGGAGCCCAGTTACCAGTGGCGTGCCGCAGTGATCAGTTCTGGGTCCTCTCCTGTTTGTGATTTTTATTAACGACTTGGATGAGGAAGTCGAAGGGTGGGTCAGTAAATTTGCAGATGATACAAAGGTTGGTGGAGTTGTGGATACCGAGGAGGGCTATTGTCGTCTGCAAAGGGACTTGGATAGGTTGCAGTGCTGGGCTGAAAAGTGGCAGATGGAGTTTAACCCTGAAAAGTGTGAGGTCGTCCATTTTGGAAGGACAAACATGAATGCAAAATACTGGGTTAACGGTAGGGTTCTTGGGCATGTGGAGGAGCAGAGAGACCTTGGGGTCTATGTGCATAGATCATTGAAAGTTGCAACTCAAGTGGATAGGGCTGTGAAGAAGGCATATGGGGTGTTAGCGTTCATTAGCAGAGGGATTGAATTTAAGAGCCGTGAGGTGATGATGCAGCTGTACAGGACCTTGGTAAGGCCTCATTTGGAGTACTGTGTGCAGTTCTGGTCGCCTCATTTTAGGAAGGATGTGGAAGCCTTGGAGAGGGTGCAGAGGAGATTTACCAGGATGTTGCCTGGAATGGAGAATAAGTCTTACGAGGAAAGGCTGAACATTCTAGGCCTCTTCTCATTAGAACGGAGAAGGATGAGGGGTGACATGATAGAGGTTTATAAGATGATCAGGGGAATAGATAGGGTAGACAGTCAGAAACTTTTTCCCCGGGTGGAGCAAAGCGTTACAAGGGGTCATAAATTTAAGGTGAAGGGTGGGAGATATAAGGGGGATGTCAGGGGAAGGTTCTTTACCCAGAGAGTGGTCGAGGCATGGAATGCCTTGCCCGGGGAAGTTGTTGAGTCAGAAACTTTAGGGACTTTCAAAAGGCTTTTGGATAGGTATATGGATAAAGGAGAATGATGGGGTATAGATTAAATTGTCCTTGACAGAGGACAAAGGATCGGCACAACATTGTGGGCCGAAGGGCCTGTTCTGTGCTGTATGTTCTATGTTCTATGTTCTATGTTCTATGTATCTTGTTTATTTCAGATTCACACATTCTGCCATGGTATCTTGTTTATTTCAGATCCACACATTCTGCCATGGTATCTTGTTTATTTCAGATCCACACATTCTGCCATGGAATCTTGTTTATTTCAGATCCAGACATTCGTCCATGGTATCTTGTTTATTTCAGATCCACACATTCTGCCATGGTATCTTGTTTATTTCAGATCCACACATTCTGCCATGGTATTTGTTTATTTCAGATCCACACATTCTGCCATGGTATCTTGTTTATTTCAGATCCACACATTCTGCCATGGTATCTTGTTTATTTCAGATCCACACATTCTGCCATGGTATCTTGTTTATTTCAGATCCACACATTCTGCCATGGTATCATGTTTATTTCAGATCCACACATTCTGCCATGGTATCTTGTTTATTTCAGATCCACACATTCTGCCATGATATCTTGTTTATTTCAGATCCACACATTCTGCCATGGTATCTTGTTTATTTCAGATCCACACCTTCTGCCATGGTATCTTGTTTATTTCAGATCCACACATTCTGCCATGGTATCTTGTTTATTTCAGATCCACACATTCTGCCATGATATCTTGTTTATTTCAGATCCACACATTCTGCCATGGTATCTTGTTTATTTCAGATCCACACATTCTGCCATGGTATATTGTTTATTTCAGATCCACACATTCTGCCATGGTATATTGTTTATTTCAGATCCACACATTCTGCCATGATATCTTGTTTATTTCAGATCCACACATTCTGCCATGGTATCTTGTTTATTTCAGATCCACACCATCTGCCATGGTATCTTGTTTATTTCAGATCCACACATTCTGCCATGGTATCTTGTTTATTTCAGATTCACACATTCTGCCATGGTGTCTTGTTTATTTCAGATTCACACATTCTGCGATGGTATCCTGTTTATATCAGATCCACACATTCTGCCATGGTATCTTGTTTATTTCAGATTCCCACATTCTGCCATCGTACCTTGTTTATTTCAGATCCACACATTCTGCCATGGTATTTGATTATTTCAGATCCACACATTCTGCCATGGTATCTTGTTTATTTCAGATTCACACATTCTGCCATCGTACATTGTTTATTTCAGATCCACACATTCTGCCATGGTATCTTGTTTATTTCAGATCCACACATTCTGCCATGGTATCTTGTTTATTTCAGATCCACACATTCTGCCATGATATCTTGTTTATTTCAGATCCACACATTCTGCCATGGTATCTTGTTTATTTCAGATTCACACATTCTGCCATCGTACATTGTTTATTTCAGATCCACACATTCTGCCATGGTATCTTGTTTATTTCAGATCCACACATTCTGCCATGGTATCTTGTTTATTTCAGATCCACACATTCTGCCATGGTATCTTGTTTATTTCAGATCCACACATTCTGCCATGGTATATTGTTTATTTCAGATCCACACATTCTGCCATGGTATATTGTTTATTTCAGATCCACACATTCTGCCATGATATCTTGTTTATTTCAGATCCACACATTCTGCCATGATATCTTGTTTATTTCAGATCCACACATTCTGCCATGGTATATTGTTTATTTCAGATCCACACATTCTGCCATGGTATCTTGTTTATTTCAGATCCACACATTCTGCCATGGTATCTTGTTTATTTCAGATTCAAACATTCTGCCATGGTATCTTGTTTATTTCAGATTCACACATTCTGCGATGGTATCATGTTTATATCAGATCCACACATTCTGCCATGGTATCTTGTTTATTTCAGATTCCCACATTCTGCCATCGTACCTTGTTTATTTCAGATCCACACATTCTGCCATGGTATTTGTTTATTTCAGATCCACACATTCTGCCATGGTATCTTGTTTATTTCAGATTCACACATTCTGCCATCGTACATTGTTTATTTCAGATCCACACATTCTGCCATGGTATCTTGTTTATTTCAGATCCACACATTCTGCCATGGTATCTTGTTTATTTCAGATCCACACATTCTGCCATGATATCTTGTTTATTTCAGATCCACACATTCTGCCATGGTATCTTGATTATTTCAGATTCACACATTCTGCCATCGTACATTGTTCATTTCAGATCCACACATTCTGCCATGATCTCTTGTTTATTTCAGATCCACACATTCTGCCATGGTATCTTGTTTATTTCAGATCCACACATTCTGCCATGGTATCTTGTTTATTTCAGATCCACACATTCTGCCATGGTATCTTGTTTATTTCAGATTCACACATTCTGCCATGGTATCTTGTTTATTTCAGATCCACACATTCTGCCATGGTATCTTGTTTATTTCAGATCCACACATTCTGCCATGGAATCTTGTTTATTTCAGATCCAGACATTCGTCCATGGTATCTTGTTTATTTCAGATCCACACATTCTGCCATGGTATCTTGTTTATTTCAGATCCACACATTCTGCCATGGTATTTGTTTATTTCAGATCCACACATTCTGCCATGGTATCTTGTTTATTTCAGATCCACACATTCTGCCATGGTATCTTGTTTATTTCAGATCCACACATTCTGCCATGGTATCTTGTTTATTTCAGATCCACACATTCTGCCATGGTATCATGTTTATTTCAGATCCACACATTCTGCCATGGTATCTTGTTTATTTCAGATCCACACATTCTGCCATGATATCTTGTTTATTTCAGATCCACACATTCTGCCATGGTATCTTGTTTATTTCAGATCCACACATTCTGCCATGGTATCTTGTTTATTTCAGATCCACACATTCTGCCATGATATCTTGTTTATTTCAGATCCACACATTCTGCCATGGTATCTTGTTTATTTCAGATCCACACATTCTGCCATGGTATATTGTTTATTTCAGATCCACACATTCTGCCATGGTATATTGTTTATTTCAGATCCACACATTCTGCCATGATATCTTGTTTATTTCAGATCCACACATTCTGCCATGGTATCTTGTTTATTTCAGATCCACACCTTCTGCCATGGTATCTTGTTTATTTCAGATCCACACATTCTGCCATGGTATCTTGTTTATTTCAGATTCACACATTCTGCCATGGTATCTTGTTTATTTCAGATCCACACATTCTGCCATGGTATCATGTTTATTTCAGATCCACACATTCTGCCATGGTATCTTGTTTATTTCAGATCCACACATTCTGCCATGATATCTTGTTTATTTCAGATCCACACATTCTGCCATGGTATCTTGTTTATTTCAGATCCACACATTCTGCCATGGTATCTTGTTTATTTCAGATCCACACATTCTGCCATGATATCTTGTTTATTTCAGATCCACACATTCTGCCATGGTATCTTGTTTATTTCAGATCCACACATTCTGCCATGGTATATTGTTTATTTCAGATCCACACATTCTGCCATGGTATATTGTTTATTTCAGATCCACACATTCTGCCATGATATCTTGTTTATTTCAGATCCACACATTCTGCCATGGTATCTTGTTTATTTCAGATCCACACCTTCTGCCATGGTATCTTGTTTATTTCAGATCCACACATTCTGCCATGGTATCTTGTTTATTTCAGATTCACACATTCTGCCATGGTATCTTGTTTATTTCAGATTCACACATTCTGCGATGGTATCCTGTTTATATCAGATCCACACATTCTGCCATGGTATCTTGTTTATTTCAGATTCCCACATTCTGCCATCGTACCTTGTTTATTTCAGATCCACACATTCTGCCATGGTATTTGTTTATTTCAGATCCACACATTCTGCCATGGTATCTTGTTTATTTCAGATTCACACATTCTGCCATCGTACATTGTTTATTTCAGATCCACACATTCTGCCATGGTATCTTGTTTATTTCAGATCCACACATTCTGCCATGGTATCTTGTTTATTTCAGATCCACACATTCTGCCATGATATCTTGTTTATTTCAGATCCACACATTCTGCCATGGTATCTTGTTTATTTCAGATTCACACATTCTGCCATCGTACATTGTTTATTTCAGATCCACACATTCTGCCATGGTATCTTGTTTATTTCAGATCCACACATTCTGCCATGGTATCTTGTTTATTTCAGATCCACACATTCTGCCATGATATCTTGTTTATTTCAGATCCACACATTCTGCCATGGTATCTTGTTTATTTCAGATCCACACATTCTGCCATGATATCTTGTTTATTTCAGATCCACACATTCTGCCATGGTATCTTGTTTATTTCAGATCCACACATTCTGCCATGGTATCTTGTTTATTTCAGATCCACACATTCTGCCATGGTATCTTGTTTATTTCAGATTCACACATTCTGCCATGGTATCTTGTTTATTTCAGATCCACACATTCTGCCATGGAATCTTGTTTACTTCAGATCCAGACATTCGTCCATGGTATCTTGTTTATTTCAGATCCACGCATTCTGCCATGGTATCTTGTTTATTTCAGATCCACACATTCTGCCATGGTATCTTGTTTATTTCAGATCCACACATTCTGCCATGGTATCTTGTTTATTTCAGATTCACACATTCTGCCATGGTATCTTGTTTATTTCAGATCCACACATTCTGCCATGGTATCTTGTTTATTTCAGATCCACACATTCTGCCATGGTATCTTGTTTATTTCAGATCCACACATTCTGCCATGGTATCTTGTTTATTTCAGATCCACACATTCTGCCATGGTATCTTGTTTATTTCAGATCCACACATTCTGCCATGGTATCATGTTTATTTCAGATCCACACATTCTGCCATGGTATCTTGTTTATTTCTGATCCACACATTCTGCCATGGTATCTTGTTTATTTCAGATCCACACATTCTGCCATGATATCTTGTTTCTTTCAGATCCACACATCCTGCCATGGTATCATGTTTATTTCAGATCCACACATTCTGCCATGGTATCTTGTTTATTTCAGATCCACACATTCTGCCATGATATCTTGTTTCTTTCAGATCCACACATTCTGCCATGGCATCTTGTTTATTTCAGATCCACACATTCTGCCATGATATCTTGTTTATTTCAGATCCACACATTCTGCCATGGTATCTTGCCAATTTCAGATTCACACATTCTGCCATGGTAACTTGTTTATTTCAGATCCACACATTCTGCCATGGTATCTTGTTTCTTTCAGATCCACACATTCTGCCATGGTATATTGTTTATTTCAGATCCACACATTCTGCCATGGTATCTTGTTTATTTCAGATCCACACATTCTGCCATGGTATATTGTTTATTTCAGATCCACACATTCTGCCATGGTATATTGTTTATTTCAGATCCACACATTCTGCCATGGTATATTGTTTATTTGAGATCCACACATTCTGCCATGATATCTTGTTTATTTCAGATCCACACATTCTGCCATGGTATATTGTTTATTTGAGATCCACACATTCTGCCATGGTATATTGTTTATTTCAGATCCACACATTCTGCCATGATATCTTGTTTATTTCAGATCCACACATTCTGCCATGGTATATTGTTTATTTCAGATCCACACATTCTGCCATGATATCTTGTTTATTTCAGATCCACACATTCTGCCATGGTATCTTGTTTATTTCAGATCCACACATTCTGCCATGGTATCTTGTTTATTTCAGATCCACACATTCGGCCATGGTATCTTGTTTATTTCAGATCCACACATTCTGCCATGGTATCTTGTTTATTTCAGATCCACACATTCTGCCATGGTATCCTGTTTATTTCAGATCCACACATTCTGCCATGGTATCTTGTTTATTTCAGATCCACACATTCTGCCATGGTATCATGTTTATTTTCAGATCCACACATTCTGCCATGGTATCTTGTTTATTTCAGATCCACACATTCTGCCATGGTATCTTGTTTATTTCAGATCCACACATTCTGCCATGGTATCTTGTTTATTTCAGATCCACACATTCTGCCATGGTATCTTGTTTATTTCAGATCCACACATTCTGCCATGGTATCTTGTTTATTTCAGATTCACACATTCTGCCATCTCACATTGTTTATTTCAGATCCACACATTCTGCCATGGTATCTTGTTTATTTCAGATCCACACATTCTGCCATGATATCTTGTTTATTTCAGATCCACACATTCTGCCATGGTATCTTGTTTATTTCAGATTCACACATTCTGCCATGGTATCTTGTTTATTTCAGATCCACACATTCTGCCATGGTATATTGTTTATTTCAGATCCACACATTCTGCCATGGTATCTTGTTTATTTCAGATCCACACATTCTGCCATGGTATCTTGTTTATTTCAGATCCACACATTCTGCCATGGTATATTGTTTATTTCAGATCCACACATTCTGCCATGATATCTTGTTAATTTCAGATCCACACATTCTGCCATGATATCTTGTTTATTTCAGATCCACACATTCTGCCATGGTATATTGTTTATTTCAGATCCACACATTCTGCCATGGTATCTTGTTTATTTCAGATCCACACATTCTGCCATGGTATCTTGTTTATTTCAGATCCACACATTCTGCCATGGTATCTTGATTATTTCAGATCCACACATTCTGCCATGGTATCATGTTTATTTCAGATCCACACATTCTGCCATGGTATCTTGTTTATTTCTGATCCACACATTCTGCCATGGTATCTTGATTATTTCAGATCCACACATTCTGCCATAGTATCATGTTTATTTCAGATCCACACATTCTGCCATGGTATCTTGTTTATTTCTGATCCACACATTCTGCCATGGTATCTTGTTTATTTTAGATCCACACATTCTGCCATGATATCTTGTTTATTTCAGATCCACACATTCTGCCATGGTATCTTGTTTATTTCAGATCCACACATTCTGCCATGGTATCTTGTTTATTTCAGATCCACACATTCTGCCATGGTATCTTGTTTATTTCAGATCCACACATTCTGCCATGGTATCTTGTTTATTTCTGATCCACACATTCTGCCATGGTATCTTGTTTATTTCACATCCACACATTCTGCCATGGTATCTTGTTTATTTCAGATCCACACATTCTGCCATGGTATCTTGTTTATTTCTGATCCACACATTCTGCCATGGTATCTTGTTTATTTCAGATCCACACATTCTGCCATGGTATCATGTTTATTTCAGATCCACACATTCTGCCATGGTATCTTGTTTATTTCTGATCCACACATTCTGCCATGGTATCTTGTTTATTTCAGATCCACGCATTCTGCCATGGTATATTGTTTATTTCAGATCCACACATTCTGCCATAGTATCTTGTATATTTCTGATCCACACATTCTGCCATGGTATCTTGTTTATTTCTGATCCACACATTCTGCCATGGTATCTTGTTTATTTCAGATCCACACATTCTGATATGGTATCTTGGTTATTTCAGATCCACACATTCTGCCATGGTATCTTGTTTATTTCAGATCCACACATTCTGCCATGGTATATTGGTTATTTCAGATCCACACATTCTGCCATGGTATATTGGTTATTTCAGATCCACACATTCTGCCATGATATATTGTTTATTTCAGATCCACACATTCTGCCATGGTATCTTGTTTATTTTCAGATCCACACATTCTGCCATGGTATCTTGTTTATTTCAGATCCACACATTCTGCCATGGTATCTTGTTTATTTCAGATCCACACATTCTGCCATGGTATCTTGTTTATTTCAGATCCACACATTCTGCCATGGTATCTTGTTTATTTCAGATCCACACATTCTGCCATGGTATCTTGTTTATTTCAGATCCACACATTCTGCCATGGTATCTTGTTTATTTCAGATCCACACATTCTGCCATGGTATCTTGTTTATTTCAGATCCACACATTCTGCCATGGTATCTTGTTTATTTCAGATCCACACATTCTGCCATGGTATCATGTTTATTTCAGATCCACACATTCTGCCATGGTATCTTGTTTATTTCAGATCCACACATTCTGCCATGGTATCTTGTTTATTTCAGATCCACACATTCTGCCATGGTATCTTGTTTATTTCAGATCCACACATTCTGCCATGGTATCATGTTTATTTTCAGATCCACACACTCTGCCATGATATCTTGTTTATTTCAGATCCACACATTCTGCCATGGTATCTTGTTTATTTCAGATCCACACATTCTGCCATGGTATCTTGTTTATTTCAGATCCACACATTCTGCCATGGTATCTTGTTTATTTCAGATCCACACATTCTGCCATGGTATCTTGTTTATTTCAGATCCACACATTCTGCCATGGTATCTTGTTTATTTCAGATCCACACATTCTGCCATGGTATCTTGTTTATTTCAGATCCACACATTCTGCCATGGTATCTTGTTTATTTCAGATCCACACATTCTGCCATGGTAACATGTTTATTTTCAGATCCACACATTCTGCCATGGTATCTTGTTTATTTCAGATCCACACATTCTGCCATGGTATCATGTTTATTTTCAGATCCACACATTCTGCCATGGTATTTGTTTATTTCAGATCCACACATTCTGCCATGGTATCTTGTTTATTTCAGATCCACACATTCTGCCATGGTATCTTGTTTATTTCAGATCCACACAATCTGCCATGGTATCTTGTTTATTTCAGATCCACACATTCTGCCATGGTATCTTGTTTATTTCAGATCCACACATTCTGCCATGGTATCTTGTTTATTTCAGATCCACACATTCTGCCATGGTATCATGTTTATTTTCAGATCCACACATTCTGCCATGGTATCTTGTTTATTTCAGATCCACACATTCTGCCATGATATCTTGTTTATTTCAGATCCACTCATTCTGCCATCGTACCTTGTTTATTTCTGATCCACACATTCTGCCATGATATCTTGTTTATTTCAGATCCACACATTCTGCCATGGTATCTTGTTTATTTCAGATCCACACATTCTGCCATGGTATCTTGTTTATTTCATATCCACACATTCTGCCATGGTATCTTGTTTATTTCAGATTCACACATTCTGCCATGATATCTTGTTTATTTCAGATCCACACATTCTGCCATGATATCTTGTTTATTTCAGATCCACACATTCTGCCATGGTATCTTGTTTATTTCAGATTTACACATTCTGCCATGATATCTTGTTTATTTCAGATCCACACATTCTGCCATCGTACCTTGTTTATTTCAGATCCACACATTCTGCCATGGTATCTTGTTTATTTCAGATCCACACATTCTGCCATCGTACCTTGTTTATTTCAGATCCACACATTCAGCCATGATATCTTGTTTATTTCAGATCCACACATTCTGCCATGGTATCTTGTTTATTTCAGATCCACACATTCTGCCATGGTATCTTGTTTATTTCAGATTCACACATTCTGCCATGATATCTTGTTTATTTCAGATTCACACATTCTGCCATGGTATCATGTTTATTTCTGATCCACACATTCTGCCATGGTATCATGTTTATTTCAGATTCACACATTCTGCCATGGTATCTTGTTTATTTCAGATCCACACATACTTCCATGGTATCTTGTTTATTTCAGATCCACACATTCTGCCATGGTATCATGTTTATTTCAGATTCACACATTCTGCCATGGTATCTTGTTTCTTTCAGATCCACACATTCTGCCATGGTATCTTGTTTATTTCAGATCCACACATTCTGCCATGATATCTTGTTTCTTTCAGATCCACACATTCTGCCATGGTATCTTGTTTATTTCAGATCCACACATTCTGCCATGATATCTTGTTTATTTCAGCTACACACATTCTGCCATGGTATCTTGTTTATTTCAGATCCACACATTCTGCCATGATATCTTGTTTATTTCAGATCCACACATTCTGCCATGGTATATTGTTTATTTCAGATCCACACATTCTGCCATGGTATCTTGTTTATTTCAGATCCACACATTCTGCCATGGTATCTTGTTTATTTCAGATCCACACATACTGCCATGATATCTTGTTTATTTCAGATCCACACATTCTGCCATGGTATATTGTTTATTTCAGATCCACACATTCTGCCATGGTATCTTGTTTATTTCAGATCCACACATTCTGCCATGGTATCTTGTTTATTTCAGATCCACACATTCGGCCATGGTATCTTGTTTATTTCAGATCCACACAATCTGATATGGTATCTTTGTTATTTCAGATCCACACATTCTGCCATGGTATCTTGTTTATTTCAGATCCACACATTCTGCCATGGTATCTTGATTATTTCAGATCCACGCATTCTGCCATAGTATATTGTTTATTTCAGATCCACACATTCTGCCATGGTATCTTGTTTATTTCACATCCACACATTCTGCCATGGTATATTGTTTATTTCAGATCCACACATTCTGCCATGGTATCTTGTTTATTTCACATCCACACATTCTGCCATGGTATATTGTTTATTTCAGATCCACACATTCTGCCATGGTATCTTGTTTATTTCAGATCCACACATTCTGCCATGATATCTTGTTTATTTCAGATCCACACATTCTGCCATGGTATCATGTTTATTTCAGATCCACACATTCTGCCATGATATCTTGTTTATTTCAGATCCACACATTCTGCCATGGTATCTTGTTTATTTCAGATCCACACATTCTGCCATGGTATCTTGTTTATTTCATATCCACACATTCTGCCATGGTATCTTGTTTATTTCAGATTCACACATTCTGCCATGATATCTTGTTTATTTCAGATCCACACATTCTGCCATGATATCTTGTTTATTTCAGATCCACACATTCTGCCATGGTATCTTGTTTATTTCAGATTCACACATTCTGCCATGATATCTTGTTTATTTCAGATCCACACATTCTGCCATCGTACCTTGTTTATTTCAGATCCACACATTCTGCCATGGTATCTTGTTTATTTCAGATCCACACATTCTGCCATCGTACCTTGTTTATTTCAGATCCACACATTCAGCCATGATATCTTGTTTATTTCAGATCCACACATTCTGCCATGGTATCTTGTTTATTTCAGATCCACACATTCTGCCATGGTATCTTGTTTATTTCAGATTCACACATTCTGCCATGATATCTTGTTTATTTCAGATTCACACATTCTGCCATGGTATCATGTTTATTTCTGATCCACACATTCTGCCATGGTATCATGTTTATTTCAGATTCACACATTCTGCCATGGTATCTTGTTTATTTCAGATCCACACATACTTCCATGGTATCTTGTTTATTTCAGATCCACACATTCTGCCATGGTATCATGTTTATTTCAGATTCACACATTCTGCCATGGTATCTTGTTTCTTTCAGATCCACACATTCTGCCATGGTATCTTGTTTATTTCAGATCCACACATTCTGCCATGATATCTTGTTTCTTTCAGATCCACACATTCTGCCATGGTATCTTGTTTATTTCAGATCCACACATTCTGCCATGATATCTTGTTTATTTCAGCTACACACATTCTGCCATGGTATCTTGTTTATTTCAGATCCACACATTCTGCCATGATATCTTGTTTATTTCAGATCCACACATTCTGCCATGGTATATTGTTTATTTCAGATCCACACATTCTGCCATGGTATCTTGTTTATTTCAGATCCACACATTCTGCCATGGTATCTTGTTTATTTCAGATCCACACATACTGCCATGATATCTTGTTTATTTCAGATCCACACATTCTGCCATGGTATATTGTTTATTTCAGATCCACACATTCTGCCATGGTATCTTGTTTATTTCAGATCCACACATTCTGCCATGGTATCTTGTTTATTTCAGATCCACACATTCGGCCATGGTATCTTGTTTATTTCAGATCCACACAATCTGATATGGTATCTTTGTTATTTCAGATCCACACATTCTGCCATGGTATCTTGTTTATTTCAGATCCACACATTCTGCCATGGTATCTTGATTATTTCAGATCCACGCATTCTGCCATAGTATATTGTTTATTTCAGATCCACACATTCTGCCATGGTATCTTGTTTATTTCACATCCACACATTCTGCCATGGTATATTGTTTATTTCAGATCCACACATTCTGCCATGGTATCTTGTTTATTTCACATCCACACATTCTGCCATGGAATATTGTTTATTTCAGATCCACACATTCTGCCATGGTATCTTGTTTATTTCAGATCCACACATTCTGCCATGATATCTTGTTTATTTCAGATCCACACATTCTGCCATGGTATCATGTTTATTTCAGATCCACACATTCTGATATGGTATCTTGGTTATTTCAGATCCACACATTCTGCCATGGTATCTTGTTTATTTCAGATCCACTCATTCTGCCATGGTATCTTGTTTATTTCAGATCCACACATTCTGCCATGGTATCTTGTTTATTTCAGATCCACTCATTCTGCCATGGTATCTTGTTTATTTCAGATCCACACATTCTGCCATGGTATCTTGTTTATTTCAGATCCACACATTCTGCCATGGTATCTTGTTTATTTCAGATCCACACATTCTGCCATGGTATCTTGTTTATTTCAGATCCACACATTCGGCCATGGTATCTTGTTTATTTCAGATCCACACAATCTGATATGGTATCTTTGTTATTTCAGATCCACACATTCTGCCATGGTATCTTGTTTATTTCAGATCCACACATTCTGCCATGGTATCTTGATTATTTCAGATCCACGCATTCTGCCATAGTATATTGTTTATTTCAGATCCACACATTCTGCCATGGTATCTTGTTTATTTCACATCCACACATTCTGCCATGGTATATTGTTTATTTCAGATCCACACATTCTGCCATGGTATCTTGTTTATTTCACATCCACACATTCTGCCATGGTATATTGTTTATTTCAGATCCACACATTCTGCCATGGTATCTTGTTTATTTCAGATCCACACATTCTGCCATGATATCTTGTTTATTTCAGATCCACACATTCTGCCATGGTATCATGTTTATTTCAGATCCACACATTCTGCCATGATATCTTGTTTATTTCAGATCCACACATTCTGCCATGGTATCTTGTTTATTTCAGATCCACACATTCTGCCATGGTATCTTGTTTATTTCATATCCACACATTCTGCCATGGTATCTTGTTTATTTCAGATTCACACATTCTGCCATGATATCTTGTTTATTTCAGATCCACACATTCTGCCATGATATCTTGTTTATTTCAGATCCACACATTCTGCCATGGTATCTTGTTTATTTCAGATTCACACATTCTGCCATGATATCTTGTTTATTTCAGATCCACACATTCTGCCATCGTACCTTGTTTATTTCAGATCCACACATTCTGCCATGGTATCTTGTTTATTTCAGATCCACACATTCTGCCATCGTACCTTGTTTATTTCAGATCCACACATTCAGCCATGATATCTTGTTTATTTCAGATCCACACATTCTGCCATGGTATCTTGTTTATTTCAGATCCACACATTCTGCCATGGTATCTTGTTTATTTCAGATTCACACATTCTGCCATGATATCTTGTTTATTTCAGATTCACACATTCTGCCATGGTATCATGTTTATTTCTGATCCACACATTCTGCCATGGTATCATGTTTATTTCAGATTCACACATTCTGCCATGGTATCTTGTTTATTTCAGATCCACACATACTTCCATGGTATCTTGTTTATTTCAGATCCACACATTCTGCCATGGTATCATGTTTATTTCAGATTCACACATTCTGCCATGGTATCTTGTTTCTTTCAGATCCACACATTCTGCCATGGTATCTTGTTTATTTCAGATCCACACATTCTGCCATGATATCTTGTTTCTTTCAGATCCACACATTCTGCCATGGTATCTTGTTTATTTCAGATCCACACATTCTGCCATGATATCTTGTTTATTTCAGCTACACACATTCTGCCATGGTATCTTGTTTATTTCAGATCCACACATTCTGCCATGATATCTTGTTTATTTCAGATCCACACATTCTGCCATGGTATATTGTTTATTTCAGATCCACACATTCTGCCATGGTATCTTGTTTATTTCAGATCCACACATTCTGCCATGGTATCTTGTTTATTTCAGATCCACACATACTGCCATGATATCTTGTTTATTTCAGATCCACACATTCTGCCATGGTATATTGTTTATTTCAGATCCACACATTCTGCCATGGTATCTTGTTTATTTCAGATCCACACATTCTGCCATGGTATCTTGTTTATTTCAGATCCACACATTCGGCCATGGTATCTTGTTTATTTCAGATCCACACAATCTGATATGGTATCTTTGTTATTTCAGATCCACACATTCTGCCATGGTATCTTGTTTATTTCAGATCCACACATTCTGCCATGGTATCTTGATTATTTCAGATCCACGCATTCTGCCATAGTATATTGTTTATTTCAGATCCACACATTCTGCCATGGTATCTTGTTTATTTCACATCCACACATTCTGCCATGGTATATTGTTTATTTCAGATCCACACATTCTGCCATGGTATCTTGTTTATTTCACATCCACACATTCTGCCATGGAATATTGTTTATTTCAGATCCACACATTCTGCCATGGTATCTTGTTTATTTCAGATCCACACATTCTGCCATGATATCTTGTTTATTTCAGATCCACACATTCTGCCATGGTATCATGTTTATTTCAGATCCACACATTCTGATATGGTATCTTGGTTATTTCAGATCCACACATTCTGCCATGGTATCTTGTTTATTTCAGATCCACTCATTCTGCCATGGTATCTTGTTTATTTCAGATCCACACATTCTGCCATGGTATCTTGTTTATTTCAGATCCACTCATTCTGCCATGGTATCTTGTTTATTTCAGATCCACACATTCTGCCATGGTATCTTGTTTATTTCAGATCCACACATTCTGCCATGGTATCTTGTTTATTTCAGATCCACACATTCTGCCATGGTATCTTGTTTATTTCAGATCCACACATTCTGCCATGGTATCTGGTTTATTTCAGATCCACACATTCTGCCATGGTATCTTGTTTATTTCAGATCCACACATTCTGCCATGGTATCATGTTTATTTTCAGATCCACACATTCTGCCATGGTATATTGTTTATTTCAGATCCACACATTCTGCCATGGTATCATGTTTATTTTCAGATCCACACATTCTGCCATGGTATCTTGTTTATTTCAGATCCACACATTCTGCCATGGTATCATGTTTATTTTCAGATCCACACATTCTGCCATGGTATATTGTTTATTTCAGATCCACACATTCTGCCATGGTATCTTGTTTATTTCAGATCCACACATTCTGCCATGGTATCTTGTTTATTTCAGATCCACACATTCGGCCATGGTATCTTGTTTATTTCAGATCCACACAATCTGATATGGTATCTTTGTTATTTCAGATCCACACATTCTGCCATGGTATCTTGTTTATTTCAGATCCACACGTTCTGCCATGGTATATTGTTTATTTCAGATCCACACATTCTGCCATGGTATATTGTTTATTTCAGATCCACACATTCTGCCATGGTATCTTGTTTATTTCACATCCACACATTCTGCCATGGCATATTGTTTATTTCAGATCCACACATTCTGCCATGGTATCTTGTTTATTTCACATCCACACATTCTGCCATGGTATATTGTTTATTTCAGATCCACACATTCTGCCATGGTATCTTGTTTATTTCAGATCCACACATTCTGCCATGATATCTTGTTTATTTCAGATCCACACATTCTGCCATGGTATCATGTTTATTTCAGATCCACACATTCTGATATGGTATCTTGGTTATTTCAGATCCACACATTCTGCCATGGTATCTTGTTTATTTCAGATCCACTCATTCTGCCATGGTATCTTGTTTATTTCAGATCCACACATTCTGCCATGGTATCTTGTTTATTTCAGATCCACTCATTCTGCCATGGTATCTTGTTTATTTCAGATCCACACACTCTGCCATGGTATCTTGTTTATTTCAGATCCACACATTCTGCCATGGTATCTTGTTTATTTCAGATCCACACATTCTGCCATGGCATCATGTTTATTTTCAGATCCACACATTCTGCCATGGTATATTGTTTATTTCAGATCCACACATTCTGCCATGGTATCATGTTTATTTTCAGATCCACACATTCTGCCATGGTATATTGTTTATTTCAGATCCACACATTCTGCCATGGTATATTGTTTATTTCAGATCCACACATTCTGCCATGGTATCTTGTTTATTTCACATCCACACATTCTGCCATGGCATATTGTTTATTTCAGATCCACACATTCTGCCATGGTATCTTGTTTATTTCACATCCACACATTCTGCCATGGTATTTTGTTTATTTCAGATCCACACATTCTGCCATGGTATCTTGTTTATTTCAGATCCACACATTCTGCCATGATATCTTGTTTATTTCAGATCCACACATTCTGCCATGGTATCATGTTTATTTCAGATCCACACATTCTGATATGGTATCTTGATTATTTCAGATCCACACATTCTGCCATGGTATCTTGTTTATTTCAGATCCACTCATTCTGCCATGGTATCTTGTTTATTTCAGATCCACACATTCTGCCATGGTATCTTGTTTATTTCAGATCCACTCATTCTGCCATGGTATCTTGTTTATTTCAGATCCACACACTCTGCCATGGTATCTTGTTTATTTCAGATCCACACATTCTGCCATGGTATCTTGTTTATTTCAGATCCACACATTCTGCCATGGCATCATGTTTATTTTCAGATCCACACATTCTGCCATGGTATATTGTTTATTTCAGATCCACACATTCTGCCATGGTATCATGTTTATTTTCAGATCCACACATTCTGCCATGGTATCTTGTTTATTTCAGATCCACACATTCTGCCATGGTATCATGTTTATTTTCAGATCCACACATTCTGCCATGGTATATTGTTTATTTCAGATCCACACATTCTGCCATGGTATATTGTTTATTTCAGATCCACACATTCTGCCATGGTATCTTGTTTATTTCAGATCCACACATTCTGCCATGGTATCTTGTTTATTTCAGATCCACACATTCTGCCATGGTATCTTGTTTAGTTCAGATCCACACATTCTGCCATGGTATCTTGTTTATTGCAGATCCACACATTCTGCCATGGTATCTTGTTTATTTCAGATCCACACATTCTGCCATGGTATCTTGTTTATTTCAGATCCACACATTCTGCCATGGTATCTTGTTTATTTCAGATCCACACATTCTGCCATGGTATCTTGTTTATTTCAGATCCACACATTCTGCAATGGTATCATGTTTATTTTCAGATCCACACATTCTGCCATGGTATCTTGTTTATTTCAGATCCACACATTCGCCCATGATATCTTGTTTATTTCAGATCCACACATTCTGCCATGGTATCTTGTTTATTTCAGATTCACACATTCTGCCATGATATCTTGTTTATTTCAGATCCACACATTCTGCCATGATATCTTGTTTATTTCAGATCCACACATTCTGCCATGGTATCTTGTTTATTTCAGATCCACACATTCTGCCATGGTATCTTGTTTATTTCAGATCCACACATTCTGCCATGGTATCTTGTTTATTTCAGATCCACACATTCTGCATTGGTATCTTGTTTATTTCAGATTCACACATTCTGCCATGATATCTTGTTTATTTCAGATCCACACATTCTGCCATGATATCTTGTTTATTTCAGATCCACACATTCTGCCATGGTATCTTGTTTATTTCAGATTCACACATTCTGCCATGATATCTTGTTTATTTCAGATCCACACATTCTGCCATCGTACCTTGTTTATTTCAGATCCACACATTCTGCCATGGTATCTTGTTTATTTCAGATCCACACATTCTGCCATCGTACCTTGTTTATTTCAGATCCACACATTCTGCCATGATATCTTGTTTATTTCAGATCCACTCATTCTGCCATCGTACCTTGTTTATTTCTGATCCACACATTCTGCCATGATATCTTGTTTA
Source organism: Heterodontus francisci (assembly GCF_036365525.1). NCBI lineage: Eukaryota > Metazoa > Chordata > Chondrichthyes > Heterodontiformes > Heterodontidae > Heterodontus > Heterodontus francisci. The sequence goes on from NC_090401.1 coordinate 5,715,512, forward strand.
TTTCAGATCCACACATTCTGCCATGGTATCTTGTTTATTTCAGATTCACAAATTCTGCCATGGTATCTTGTTTATTGCAGATCCACACATTCTGCCATGATAACATGTTTATTTCAGATTCACACATTCTGCCATGGTATCTTGTTTATTTCAGATCCACACATTCTGCCATGGTATCTTGTTTATTTCAGATCCACACATTCTGCCATGGTATCTTGTTTATTTCAGATCCACACATTCTGCCATGGTATCTTGTTTATTTCAGATTCACACATTCTGCGATGGTATCCTGTTTATATCAGATCCACACATTCTGCCATGGTATCTTGTTTATTTCAGATTCCCACATTCTGCCATCGTACCTTGTTTATTTCAGATCCACACATTCTGCCATGGTATTTGTTTATTTCAGATCCACACATTCTGCCATGGTATCTTGTTTATTTCAGATTCACACATTCTGCCATCGTACATTGTTTATTTCAGATCCACACATTCTGCCATGGTATCTTGTTTATTTCAGATCCACACATTCTGCCATGGTATCTTGTTTATTTCAGATCCACACATTCTGCCATGATATCTTGTTTATTTCAGATCCACACATTCTGCCATGGTATCTTGTTTATTTCAGATTCACACATTCTGCCATCGTACATTGTTTATTTCAGATCCACACATTCTGCCATGGTATCTTGTTTATTTCAGATCCACACATTCTGCCATGGTATCTTGTTTATTTCAGATCCACACATTCTGCCATGATATCTTGTTTATTTCAGATCCACACATTCTGCCATGGTATCTTGTTTATTTCAGATCCACACATTCTGCCATGATATCTTGTTTATTTCAGATCCACACATTCTGCCATGGTATCTTGTTTATTTCAGATCCACACATTCTGCCATGGTATCTTGTTTATTTCAGATCCACACATTCTGCCATGGTATCTTGTTTATTTCAGATTCACACATTCTGCCATGGTATCTTGTTTATTTCAGATCCACACATTCTGCCATGGAATCTTGTTTACTTCAGATCCAGACATTCGTCCATGGTATCTTGTTTATTTCAGATCCACGCATTCTGCCATGGTATCTTGTTTATTTCAGATCCACACATTCTGCCATGGTATCTTGTTTATTTCAGATCCACACATTCTGCCATGGTATCTTGTTTATTTCAGATTCACACATTCTGCCATGGTATCTTGTTTATTTCAGATCCACACATTCTGCCATGGTATCTTGTTTATTTCAGATCCACACATTCTGCCATGGTATCTTGTTTATTTCAGATCCACACATTCTGCCATGGTATCTTGTTTATTTCAGATCCACACATTCTGCCATGGTATCTTGTTTATTTCAGATCCACACATTCTGCCATGGTATCATGTTTATTTCAGATCCACACATTCTGCCATGGTATCTTGTTTATTTCTGATCCACACATTCTGCCATGGTATCTTGTTTATTTCAGATCCACACATTCTGCCATGATATCTTGTTTCTTTCAGATCCACACATCCTGCCATGGTATCATGTTTATTTCAGATCCACACATTCTGCCATGGTATCTTGTTTATTTCAGATCCACACATTCTGCCATGATATCTTGTTTCTTTCAGATCCACACATTCTGCCATGGCATCTTGTTTATTTCAGATCCACACATTCTGCCATGATATCTTGTTTATTTCAGATCCACACATTCTGCCATGGTATCTTGCCAATTTCAGATTCACACATTCTGCCATGGTAACTTGTTTATTTCAGATCCACACATTCTGCCATGGTATCTTGTTTCTTTCAGATCCACACATTCTGCCATGGTATATTGTTTATTTCAGATCCACACATTCTGCCATGGTATCTTGTTTATTTCAGATCCACACATTCTGCCATGGTATATTGTTTATTTCAGATCCACACATTCTGCCATGGTATATTGTTTATTTCAGATCCACACATTCTGCCATGGTATATTGTTTATTTGAGATCCACACATTCTGCCATGATATCTTGTTTATTTCAGATCCACACATTCTGCCATGGTATATTGTTTATTTGAGATCCACACATTCTGCCATGGTATATTGTTTATTTCAGATCCACACATTCTGCCATGATATCTTGTTTATTTCAGATCCACACATTCTGCCATGGTATATTGTTTATTTCAGATCCACACATTCTGCCATGATATCTTGTTTATTTCAGATCCACACATTCTGCCATGGTATCTTGTTTATTTCAGATCCACACATTCTGCCATGGTATCTTGTTTATTTCAGATCCACACATTCGGCCATGGTATCTTGTTTATTTCAGATCCACACATTCTGCCATGGTATCTTGTTTATTTCAGATCCACACATTCTGCCATGGTATCCTGTTTATTTCAGATCCACACATTCTGCCATGGTATCTTGTTTATTTCAGATCCACACATTCTGCCATGGTATCATGTTTATTTTCAGATCCACACATTCTGCCATGGTATCTTGTTTATTTCAGATCCACACATTCTGCCATGGTATCTTGTTTATTTCAGATCCACACATTCTGCCATGGTATCTTGTTTATTTCAGATCCACACATTCTGCCATGGTATCTTGTTTATTTCAGATCCACACATTCTGCCATGGTATCTTGTTTATTTCAGATTCACACATTCTGCCATCTCACATTGTTTATTTCAGATCCACACATTCTGCCATGGTATCTTGTTTATTTCAGATCCACACATTCTGCCATGATATCTTGTTTATTTCAGATCCACACATTCTGCCATGGTATCTTGTTTATTTCAGATTCACACATTCTGCCATGGTATCTTGTTTATTTCAGATCCACACATTCTGCCATGGTATATTGTTTATTTCAGATCCACACATTCTGCCATGGTATCTTGTTTATTTCAGATCCACACATTCTGCCATGGTATCTTGTTTATTTCAGATCCACACATTCTGCCATGGTATATTGTTTATTTCAGATCCACACATTCTGCCATGATATCTTGTTAATTTCAGATCCACACATTCTGCCATGATATCTTGTTTATTTCAGATCCACACATTCTGCCATGGTATATTGTTTATTTCAGATCCACACATTCTGCCATGGTATCTTGTTTATTTCAGATCCACACATTCTGCCATGGTATCTTGATTATTTCAGATCCACACATTCTGCCATAGTATCATGTTTATTTCAGATCCACACATTCTGCCATGGTATCTTGTTTATTTCTGATCCACACATTCTGCCATGGTATCTTGTTTATTTCTGATCCACACATTCTGCCATGATATCTTGTTTATTTCAGATCCACACATTCTGCCATGGTATCTTGTTTATTTCAGATCCACACATTCTGCCATGGTATCTTGTTTATTTCAGATCCACACATTCTGCCATGGTATCTTGTTTATTTCAGATCCACACATTCTGCCATGGTATCTTGTTTATTTCTGATCCACACATTCTGCCATGGTATCTTGTTTATTTCACATCCACACATTCTGCCATGGTATCTTGTTTATTTCAGATCCACACATTCTGCCATGGTATCTTGTTTATTTCTGATCCACACATTCTGCCATGGTATCTTGTTTATTTCAGATCCACACATTCTGCCATGGTATCATGTTTATTTCAGATCCACACATTCTGCCATGGTATCTTGTTTATTTCTGATCCACACATTCTGCCATGGTATCTTGTTTATTTCAGATCCACGCATTCTGCCATGGTATATTGTTTATTTCAGATCCACACATTCTGCCATAGTATCTTGTATATTTCTGATCCACACATTCTGCCATGGTATCTTGTTTATTTCTGATCCACACATTCTGCCATGGTATCTTGTTTATTTCAGATCCACACATTCTGATATGGTATCTTGGTTATTTCAGATCCACACATTCTGCCATGGTATCTTGTTTATTTCAGATCCACACATTCTGCCATGGTATATTGGTTATTTCAGATCCACACATTCTGCCATGGTATATTGGTTATTTCAGATCCACACATTCTGCCATGATATATTGTTTATTTCAGATCCACACATTCTGCCATGGTATCTTGTTTATTTTCAGATCCACACATTCTGCCATGGTATCTTGTTTATTTCAGATCCACACATTCTGCCATGGTATCTTGTTTATTTCAGATCCACACATTCTGCCATGGTATCTTGTTTATTTCAGATCCACACATTCTGCCATGGTATCTTGTTTATTTCAGATCCACACATTCTGCCATGGTATCTTGTTTATTTCAGATCCACACATTCTGCCATGGTATCTTGTTTATTTCAGATCCACACATTCTGCCATGGTATCTTGTTTATTTCAGATCCACACATTCTGCCATGGTATCTTGTTTATTTCAGATCCACACATTCTGCCATGGTATCATGTTTATTTCAGATCCACACATTCTGCCATGGTATCTTGTTTATTTCAGATCCA